>NC_142705.1:19087032-19134165 GCF_029339155.1 Prunus mume
GTGGGAGGAGTCATTTGGTTGGTTTTGGTGAAATCAATCTCAGTATATGGAATACACCCACCACTCCATTTGAGCGAGTGCGTCTGAACACAGATTGTCGATTTCATGGACCAATCGATATCGGATTGAGTCCAAAACTTGGGGAACATCATAATATGGTGGGAGGAGTCATTTGGATGGTTTTGAGTGAAATCAATGGCTAAAACTATGCAATACACCAACCACTCCATTTTAGAAGGAACTCCATACAAACCTGAATTGTCCGATTTCATGGACCAATCGATGTCGGATTGAGTCAAAACTTGGGAACATCATAACATGGTGGGGAGTCATTTGGTTGGTTTTGAGTGAAATCCAATCTCTATAACTATGGAATACACCCACCACTCCATTTGAAGGAAGCTGCGTACCAACATGAATTGTCGATTTGATGGACCAATCAGTTGAGTCAAAACTTGGGAACATCATAATATGGTGGGAGGAGTCATTTGGTTGGTTTTGAGTGAAATCAATGGCTAAAACTATGCAATACACCAACCACACCATTTTGAAGGCACTCGTCTGAACTGAATTTCTGTTTCATGGACCAATCGATATCGGATTGAGTCAAAACTTGGGAACATCATAATATGGTGGGAGGAGTCATTTGGTGGGTTTTGAGTGAAATCAATAGCTAAAACTATGAAAACACCAACCACTCCATTTTAAATGCAGACACAGGTTGTCCTATATTTATGGATGAATCGATGTCGGATTAAGTCCAAAACTTGGGAACATCATAACATGGTGGGAGGAGTCATTTGGTTGGTTTTGAGTGAAATCCAATCTCTATAACTATGGAATACACCAACCACTCCATTTGAGCGACTGCGTCTGAACTGAATTATCCGATTTCATGGACCAATCGATATCGGATGAGTCAAAAACTTGGGAACATCATATATGGTGGGAGGAGTCATTTGGTGGTTTTAGTGGAAATCGATATCGTATGGAGTCCAAAACTTGGGGAATCATCATAATGGTGGGAGGAGATTCATTTGGTTGGTTTTGGGTGAAATCCAATGGAAGTATTGCGTGCGAACATGATTGTCCGATTTCATGGACAATCGATATCGGATTGAGTCAAAACTTGAAGATCATCATAATTGGTGGGAGGAGTCATTTGGTTGGTTTTGAGTGAAATCCAATCCCTAGAATTATGGTCCCACCTCCATTGAGAAGAAGCGTGCATCTGAACTGAATTATCCGATTCCATGGACCAATCGATATCGGATTGAGTCCAAAACTTGGGGATCATAACATGGTGGGAGGAGTCACTTGGATGGTTTTGAGTGAAATCCAATGGCTAAAGCTATGCGATACAATAACCACTCCATTTTACAAGGAACTCCTTACAAACGGAATTGTCAATTTCATGGACAAATCGATATCGGATTGAGTCCAAAACTTGGGGAACATCATAACATGGTGGGAGGAGTCATTTGGTTGGTTTTGAGTGAAATCCAATCTCTATAACTATGGAATACACCCACCACTCCATTTCAAAACGAACTGCGTCTGAACCTGAGATTGTCGATTTCATGACCAATCGATTTGGATTGAGTCCAAAACTTGGGAACATCATAACATGGTGGGAGGAGTCATTTGGTTGGTTTTGAAATCAATCTCTATAACTATGGCATACACCCACCACTCCATTTGAGCGAACATGTTCGTCTGACCATGAATTATTCGATTTCATGGACCAATCGATATCGGTTGAGTCCAAACTTGGGACATCATAATATGGTGGGAGGAGTCATTTGGTTGGTTTTGAGTGAAATCAATCTAGAACTATGGAATACACCACCACTCCATTTTAGAGCGACTAACGTCTGAACTGAATTGTCGATTTCATGGACCAATCGATATGGATTGAGTCAAAACTTGGGAACATCATAATATGGTGGGAGGAGTCATTTGGTGGTTTTGAGTGAAATCAATGGCTAAAACTATGCAATACACCACCACACCATTTGAAGGAACTAAATGCACGTCTGAATTGTCTGTTCCATGGACCAATCGATCATGGATTGAGTCAAAACTTAGGGAACATCATAATATGGTGGGAAGAGTCATTTGGTGGGTTTTGAGTGAAATCAATGGCTAAAATTGTGCAACACCAACCACTCCATTTCAGAAAAAAAAGCCTCGATTTCATGGATGAATCGATGTCGGTTGAGTCCAAAACTTGGGAACAGCATAATATGGTGGGAGAGAGTCATTTGGTTGGTTTGAGAAATCAAACTCTATAACGATGGAATACACCACCACTCCATTTAGAGCGAACTGCGTCTGAACTGATTGTCCGATTTCATGGACCAATCGATATCGGATGTAGTCCAAAACTTGGGAACATCATAATATGGTGGGAGAAGTCATTTGGTTGGTTTTGAAAGTGAAATCAATGGCTAAAACTATGCAATACACCAACCACCATTTGAGAAAGGAACTCCATCTGAACTTGAATTGTCGATTTCATGGAATCGATATCGGATTAGGTCCAAAACTTGGGACATCATAACATAGTGGGATGAGTCATTTGGTTGGTTTTGAGTGAAATCAATCCCTATAACTATGGAATACACCACCTCCATTTGAGCGAGCTGCGTGCGAACACAGATTGTCGATTTCTTGGACCAATCGATATCGGATTGAGTCCAAAACTTGAGGAACATCATAATATGGTGGGAGGAGTCATTTGTTGGGTTTTGAGTGAAATCCAATGGCTAAAACTATGCAATACCCAACCACTCCATTTCAAAGGAACTCTGTCTGAACCCAATTGTCCGATTTCATGGCCCAATCGATACCGGATTGAGTCTGAAACTTGGGGAACATCATAATATGGTGGGAGGAGTCATGTGGTCGGTTTTGAGTGAAATCCAATCTCTAGAAGTACGAACCTGAATTGGCCGATTTCATGGACAAATAGATATCGGATTGGGTCCAAAACTTGGGAACATCATAACATGGTGGGTGGAGTCATTTGGTTGGTTTTGAGTGAAATCCAATCTCCATAACTATGGAATACACCACCTCCATTTCAGAAGCAGCTGCGTGTGAACTGATTGTCGATTTCATGGACCAATCGATATCGGATTGAGTCCAAAACTTGGGAAACATCATAATATGGTCGGAGGAGTCATTTGTTAGGTTTTGAGTGAAATCCAATGGCTAAAACTATGCAATACGCCAACCACTCCATTTCTGAAGGAACTCCGTACAAACCTGGATTGTCCGATTTCATAGACCAATCGATATCGGATTGAGTGCAAAACTTGGGGAATATCATACCATGGTGGGATGAGTCATTTGGTTGGTTTTGAGTGAAATCCAATCTATATAACTGTGTAATACACCCACCACTCCATTTGAATGGAACTGCGTACGAACCTGAATTGTCCATTTCATGGACCAATCGATATCGGTTTGAGTCCAAAACTTGGGAGAACATCATATGGTGGGAGGAGTCATTTGGTTGGTTTTGAGTGAAATCCAATCTCTATAACTATGGAATACACCCACCACTCCATTTCGGAACAGTTGCATATGAACTGAATTGTCGATTTCATGGACCAATCGATATCGGATTGAGTCAAAACTTAGGGAACATCATAATATGGTGGAGGAGTCATTTGGTGGGTTTGATTGAAATCTAATGGATAAACTATGCAACACACCAACCACCATTTCAAAAGGAACTCGTCTGAACTGATTTGTCGATTTCATGGACCAATCGATATCGGATTGAGTCCAAAACTTGGGAACATCATAACATGGTGGGAGGAGTCATTTGGTTGGTTTTGAGAGAAATCAATCCCTATAACTATGGAATACACCACTCCATTTGAGAATGGCTACTTGTACGTGAATTCTCCGTTTTCATGGACCAATCGATATCGGTTGAGTCCAAAATTGGGAACATCATAACATGTGGGAGGAGTCATTTGGTTGGTTTTGAGTGAAATCAATCTCTATAACTATGGAATACACCCACCACTCCATTTCAGCAGCTGCGTCTGAACTGAATTGTCGATTCATGGACCAATCGATATCAGATTGAGTCCAAAACATGGGGAACATCAAAATATGGTGGGAGAGTCATTTGGTGTTTGAGTGAAATCCAATGGCTAAAACTATACAATACACCAACCACTCCATTTTAGAGCAGACTGCGTCACAATTTGAATTATGCGATTTCATGGACCAATCGATATCGGATTGAGTCCAAAACTTGGGAACATCATAATATGGTGGGAGAGTCATTTGGTTGGTTTTGAATGAAATCAATCTCTATAACTATGGAATACACCACTCCATTTAGAGAGCGAACCAGCGTATGAACTTGATTTTCGATTTCATGGACCAATCGATGTCGGATTGAGTCAAAACTTGAGAACATCATAACATGGTGGGAGTCATTTGGTTGGTTTGAGTGAAATCAATTCTAAACTAGTGCAATACACCAACACTCCATTTCGGAAGGAACTCATTATGAACTGAATTATTCGATTTCATGGACCAATCGATATAGGATGGAGTCAAAACAGGCAACAACATAATATGGTGGGAGGAGTCATTTGGTGGGTTTTGATTGAAATCAATGGATAAAACTATGCAATACACCAAGCACTCCATTTCCGAAGTAACTTCGTACGAACCTAAATTGCCCGATTTCATGGACCAATCGATATCGGATTGAGTCCAAAACTTGGGACATCATAACATGGTGGGATGAGTCATTTGGTTGGTTTGGAGTGAAATCCATTCTCTATAACTATGGAATACACCCACCACTCCATTTGAGCAGAACTCTGTGAACGAATTGTCCGATTTCATGGACCAATCGATATCGGATTGAGTCCAAAACTTGGGAACATCAAATATGGTGGGTGGAGTCATTTGGTTGGTTTTGAGAGAAATCCAATCTATAACTATGGAATACCCACCACTCCATTTCTGAGCAGAACTACGTCTGAACCTGAATTGTCGATTCCATAGACCAAAACTTGGGGAACATCATAATATGGTGGGAGAGTCATTTGGTTGGTGAAATCAATGGCTAAAACTATGCAATACACCAACCACTCCATTTAGAAAGAACTTAAATGCGAACCTGATGTCCGATTTCATGGAGAATAGATATCGGATTGGGTCCAAAACTTGGGGAACATCATAACATAGTGGAAGGAGTCATTTGGTTGGTTTTGAGTGAAATCCAATCTCCATAACTATGGAATACACCCACCACTCCATTTCAGAACGACCTGCGTGCGAACATGAATTGTCCGATTTCTTGGACCAATCGATGTCGGATTGAGTCCAACACTTGGGGAACCTCATAATATGGTGGGAGGAGTCATTTGTTAGGTTTTGAGTGAAGTCCAATGGCCAAAACTATGCAATACACCAACTACTCCATTTCATAAGGAACTTCGTGAACCTGAATTGTCCGATTTCATGGACCAATCGATATCGGATCGAGTCCAAAACTTGGGGAACATCATAACATGGTGGGAGGAGTCTTTTGGTTGGTTTTGGTGAAATCCAATCTCTAAACTATGGAATACACCACCACTTCATTTGAGCAGAACTGCGTCTGAACTTGGGTGTCCGATTCATGGTCGATATCGGATCAAGTCAAAAACTTGGGAACATCATAACATGGTGGGAGGAGTCATTTGGTTGGTTTTGAGGAAATCAATCTCTAACTATTGAATACACACCACTTCATTTGAGCAGGCGCATATGAACTTTGAATTGTCCGATTTCATGGACCAATCGATATCGGATTGAGTCCAAAACTTGAGAACATCATAATATGATGGGAGAGTCATTTGGTTGGTTTTGGTGAAATCAATCTCATAACTATGGAATACACCACCACTCCATTTGAGAATGACTGCTGCGTCTGCGAACTGAATCGATCTTGGACCAATCGATATCGGTTAGTCAAAACTTGGGAACATCATAATATGGTGGGAGGAGTCATTTGTTGGGTTTTGAGTGAAATCCAGCGCCCAAAACTAAGCAATACCAACCACTCCATTTGGAAGAGAAAATACGAACAATTGTCTGATTTCATGGACCAATCGATATGGGATCGAGTCCAAAACTTGGGAATATCATAACATGGTGGGAGGAGTCATTTGGTTGGTTTTGAGTGAAATCAATCTCAATAACTAGTGGAATACACCACCACTCCATTTGAGCGAGCTGCGTACAAACTGAATTGTCGATTTCATGGACCAATCGATATCGGATTGAGTCAAAAACTTGGGAACAACATAACATGGTGGGAGAGTCATTTGGTTGGTTTTAGGTGAAATCAATCTCTAAAACTATGGAATACACCCACCACTCCATTTCGAACAAAATGCGTCACGAACCTGAATTATCGATTTCATGGACCAATTGATATCGGATCGAGTCAAAACTTGGGAACATCATAACATGGTGGGAGGAGTCATTTGGTTGGTTTTGAGTGAAATCCAATCTCTATAACTATGAATACACCCACCACTCCATTTGAGCAGGCTGCGTGCGAACACTTGAATTGTCCGATTTCTTGGACCAATCGATGTCGGATTAGTCCAAAACTTGGGAACATCATAATATGGTGGGAGGAGTCATTTGGTTGTTTTGAGTGAAATCCAATCTCTATAACTATGGAATACACCCACCACTCCATTTGAGAATGAACTACGTCACGAACTGAATTGTCGATTTCAGGACAAATCGATATCAGTTGAGTCAAAACTGGGAACATCATAATATGGTGGGAGGAGTCATTTGGTCAGTTTGGTGAAATCAATCGTAAACTATGCAATACACCAACCACTACCATTTGAAGGAACTCGTAGTTTGAACAAGATTATCCTGTTCATGGACCAATCGATATCGGATAATACAAACCAAATGGGAGGAGTCATTTGGTTGGTTTTGAGTGAAATCAATCTCTATAACTATGGAATACACCAACCACTCCATTTGAGCGAAGCTGCATTACAAACTGAATGTCCGATTTCATGGACCAATCGATATCGGATTGAGTCAAAACTTGGGAACATCATAACATGGTGGGAGGAGTCATTTGGTTGGTTTTGAGTGAAATCAATCTCATAACTGTGAATAAACCCACCTCCATTTGAGCAGACTGCGTGCGAACACTGAATTGTCTTATTTCATGGACCAATCGATATTGGATTGAGTCAAAACTTGGGAACATCATAATATGGTGGGAGGAGTCATTTGGTTGGTTTAGGTGAAATCAATCTCTATAACTAGAATACACCCACCCTCCATTTGAGCACTTGCGTCACGAACTTGATTGTCCGATTTCATGGACCAATCGATATCGGATCGAGTCAAAACTTGGGAACATCATAACATCGTGGGAGGAGTCATTTGGTTGGTTTTGAGTGAAATCCAATCTCTAAAACTATGGAATACACCCACCACTCCATTTCAGAACAAAATGCGTACGAACCTGAATTGTCCGATTTCATGGACCAATCGATATCGGATTGAGTCAAAAACTTGGGGAACATCATAACATGGTGGGAGGAGTCATTTGGTTGGTTTTGAGTGAAATCCAATCTCTAAAACTATGGAATACACCTACCCCTCCATTTCAGAACGAATTGTGTACGAACCTGAATTGTCCGATTTCATGGACCAATCGATATCGGATTGAGTCCAAAACTTGGGGAACATCATAATATGGTGGGAGGAGTCATTTGGTTGGTTTTGAGTGAAATCCAATCTCTATAACTATGGAATACACCCACCACTCCATTTCAGAGCAGCGTATGCGAACCAGATTGTCGATTCATGGACCAATCGATATGGATGAGTCAAAACTTGGGAACATCATAATATGGTGGGAGGAGTCATTTGGTTGGTTTTAGGTGAAATCAATCTCTATAACTATGGAATACACCACCACTCCATTTGAGCGAGCTGCGTATGAACTGAATTTTCGATTTCATGGACCAATCGATATCGGATTGAGTCCAAAACTTGGGGAACATCATAACATGGTGGGAGGAGTCATTTGGTTGGTTTTGAGTGAAATCCAATCTCTATAACTATGGAATACACCTACCCTCCATTTTAGAATGAAGCTGCGTGCGAACTGAATTGTCGATTTCATGGACCAATCGATATCAGTTGAGTCCGAAACTTGGGAACATCATAATATGGTGGGAGGAGTCATTTGGTGGGTTTTTATGAAATCCATTGGCTAAAACTATGCAATACACCTACCACTCCATTTTAGAAGGAACATCGTACTGAACTGAATTGTCGATTTCATGGACCAATCGATATCGGATTGAGTCAAACTTGGGGAACATCATAACATGGTGGGAGGAGTCATTTGGTTGGTTTTGGTGAAATCAATCTCTATAACTATGGAATACACCCACCACTCCATTTTAGAGCAGAACTACATGCGAACTGAATTGTCGATTTCATGGACCAATCGATATTGGATTGAGTCCAAACTTGGGGAACATCATAATATGGTGGGAGTAGTCATTTGGTTGGTTTTGAGTGAAATCCATTTTCTAAAACTATGCAATACACCTGCCACTCCATTTTAGAAGGAACTCCGTACGAACCTGAATTGTCCGATTTCATGGACCAATCGATATCGGATTGAGTCCAAAACTTGGGGAACATCATAATATGGTGGGAGGAGTCATTTGGTTGGTTTTGAATGAAATCCAATCTCTATAACTATGGAATACACCCACCACTCCATTTGAAAGCAAACAGCGTGAATTTTCCGATTTCATGGACGAATCGATATCGAATTGAGTCCAAAACTTGGGGAACATCATAACATGGTGGGAGGAGTCATTTGGTTCTTTTTGAGTGAAATCCAATCTCTATAACTATGGAATATACCTACCCTCCACTGAATGGGTCGATTTCATGGACCAATCGATGTCGGTTGAGTCCAAAACAGGAACATCATAATATGGTGGGAGGAGTCATTTGGTTGGTTTTGAGTGAAATCCAATCTCTAACTATGGAATACACCACTCCATTTCAAACGATCGTATATTGTCGATTTCATGGACCAATCGATATCGGTTGAGTCAAAACTTGGGAACATCATAACATGGGAGGAGTCATTTGGTTGGTTTTGAAGTGAAATCCAATCTCTAACTATGGAATCACCACTCCATTTGAGCGACTGTATAACGGAATTGTCGATTTCATGGACAATCAATATCGGATTGAGTCCAAAACTTGGGGAACATCATAATATGGTGGGAGGAGTCATTTGGGCAGTTTTGAGGTGAAATCAATCTCTATAACTATGGAATACACCACCACTCCATTTCAGGCGTATGTATCTGAACCTGAATTGTCCGATTTCATGGACCAATCGATATGATTGAGTCAAAACTTGGGAACATCATAATATGGTGGGAGGAGTCATTTGGTTGGTTTTAATGAAATCCAATCTCTATAACTATGGAATACACCACCACTCCATTTGAGAGAAGCGTGCGAACCTGAATGTCGATTTCATGACGAATCGATATCGGATTGAGTCCAAAACTTGGGAATATCATAACATGGTGGGAGGAGTCATTTGGTTGGTTTTGAGTGAAATCCAATCTCTATAACTATGGAATACACCAACCCCATTTGAGCGAAGCTGCGTGAAACTGGGAATTGTCGATTTCATGGACCAATCGATGTCGGTTGAGTCCAAAACTTGGGGAACATCATAACATGGTGGGAGGAGTCATTTGGTTGGTTTTGAGTGAAATCCAATCTCTATAACTATGGAATACACCTACCCCTCCATTTTAGAACGAACTGCGTGCGAACATGAATTGTCCGATTTCATGGACCAATCGATATCGGATTGAGTCCAAAACTTGGGGAACATCATAATATGGTGGGAGGAGTCATTTGGTGGGTTTTCTGTGAAATCCATTGGCTAAAACTATGCAATACACCTACCACTCCATTTTAGAATGAACTCAATGCGAACTGATTGTCGATTTCATGGACCAATCGATATCAGTTGAGTCCACGAAACTTGGGAACATCATAACATGATGGGAGGAGTCTTTTGGTTGGTTTTGAGAAATCCAATCTCTATAACTGTGGACCCACCACTCCATTTCAGGACGAAAGGCGTATGAACCTAAATTGTCAGATTTCATGGACGAATCGATATCGGATTGAGTCCAAAACTTGGGGAACATCATAACATGGTGGGAGAGTCATTTGGTTGGTTTTGAATGAAATCAAATCTCTATAACTATGGAATACACCACCACTCCATTTCGGAATGAAAGCGTACGAACTGAATTGTTGGATTTCATGGACAATCGATATCGGATTGAGTCCAAAACTTGGGAAATCATAACATGGTGGGAGGAGTCATTTGGTTGGGTTTGAATGAAATCAATCTCTATAACTATGGAATACACCCACCACTCCATTTGAGCAAGCGTGTGCGAACTGAATTGTCCGATTTCATGGACCAATCGATATCGGATTGAGTCCAAAACTTGGGGAACATCATAACATGGTGGGAGGAGTCATTTGGTTGGTTTTGAATGAAATCCAATCTCTATAACTATGGAATACACCCACCACTCCATTTGAAGCGAAGCGTCTGAACCTGAATTGTCGATTTCATGGACCAATCGATATCGGATTGAGTCAAAACTTGGGGACATCATAACATGGTGGGAGGAGTCATTTGTGGTTTTGAGTGAAATCCAATCTCTATAACTATGGAATACACCCACCACTCCATTTCAAAACGAATTGCGTGCGAACCTGAATTGTCGATTTCATGGACCAATCGATATCGGATTGAGTCCAAAGCTTGGGGAACATCATAATATGGTGGGAGGAGTCATTTGGTGGGTTTTGTGAAATCCAATTGGATAAAACTATGCAATACACCACTCCATTTTAGAAGGAACTCGTCTGAACTGAATTGTCGATTTCATGGACCAATCGATATCGGTTGAGTCAAAACTTGGGAACATCATAATATGGTGGGAGAGTCATTTGGTTGGTTTGAATGAAATCAATCTCTATAACTATGGAATACACCCACCACTCCATTTGAGCGAGCAGCGTATGAACAAGATTGTCGATTTCATGGACCAATCGATATCGGATTGAGTCCAAAACTTGGGGAACATCATAACATGGTGGGAGGAGTCATTTGGTTGGTTTTGAGTGAAATCAATCTCTATAACTATGGAATACACCTACCCTCCATTTTAGAACGAACTGCGCGCGAACATGAATTGTCCGATTTCATGGACCAATCGATATCGGATTGAGTCCAAAACTTGGGAAACATCATAATATGGTGGGAGGAGTCATTTGGTGGGTTTTCTGTGAAATCCATTAGCTAAAACTATGCAATACACCTACCACTCCATTTTAGAAGGAACTCCGTACGAACCTGAATTGTCCGATTTCATGGACGAATCGATATCGGATTGAGTCCAAAACTTGGGGAACATCATAACATGGTTGGGAGGAGTCACTTGTTTAGTTTTGAGTGAAATCCAATCTCTATAACTATGGAATACACCCACCACTCCTATTTCAGAACAAACTGTGTACGAACCTGAATTGTCCGATTTCATGGACCAATCGATATCGGATTGAGTCCAAAACTTGGAATATCATAACATGGATGGGAGGAGTCATTTGGTTGGTTTGAATGAAATCCAATCTCTATAACTATGGAATACACCCACCACTCCATTTGAACTAAGCAGCGTATGAACTGAATTGTCCGATTTCATGGACCAATCGATATCGTTGAGTCCAAACTTAGAGAACATCATAACATGGTGGGAGGAGTCATTTGTTGGTTTGAGTGAAATCAATCTCTAAAACTATGCAATACACCCACCACTCCATTTCAGAGCAGACTGCATACTGAACTGAATTGTCCGATTTCATGGACCGGATCGATGTCGGATTGAGTCCAAAACTTGGGAATATCATAACATGGTGGGAGGAGCCATTTTGTTGGTTTTGAGTGAAATCCAATCTCTATAACTATGGAATACACCTAACCCTCCATTTCATAACGAACTGTGTGCGAACTGGAATTGTCCGATTTCAAGGACCAATCGATGTCATCGGATTGAGTCCAAAACTTGGGAACATCATAATATGGTGGGAGGCGTGATTTGGTGGGTTTTGTGTGAAATCCGAACTGCACGGTGTCCGATTTCATGGACGAATCGATATCAGTTGAGTCTAAAACACCATGATAACATGATGGGAGGAGTCATTTGGTTATTTTTGTGTGAAATCAATCTCTATAACTGTGGAATACACCGACCACTCCATTTTAGAACGAACTGTGTACGAACCTGAATTGTCCGTTTCCATGGACCAATCGATATCGGATTGAGCCCAAAACTTGGGGAACATCATAATATGGTGGGGGGAAGTCATTTGGTAGGTTTTGTGTGAAATCCATTGTCTAAAACTATACAATACACCTGCCACTCCATTCAGGAACTAAATCCGTCGATCTCGAATTTCATGCACCAATCGATATCTAGAAGTATGGAATTCACCCACCACACCATTTAGAGCAGAAGCGTATACAAACACAATTGTCTATTTCATGAAGACCAGCGATATCGGATTGAGTCAAAACTTGGGAACATCATAATATGGTGGGAGGAGTCATTTGGTGGGTTTTGTGTGAAATCCATGGCTAAAACTATGCAATACACCAACCACTCCATTTGAGACGGAACTTCTGCACTGAACCTGAATTGTTCGATTTCATGGACCAATCGATATCGATTGAGTCAAAACTTGGTGAATATCATATATGGTGGGAAGAGTCATTTGGTTTGGTTTTAGATGAAATCAATCTCTATAACTATGGAATACACCCACCACTCCATTTCAAAACGAACTGTATGCGAACATGAATTGTCCGATTTCATGGACCAATCAATATCGGCATTGAGTCCAAAGCTTGGGGAACATTCATAATATGGTGGGAGGAGTCATTTTGTGGGTTTTGAGTGAAATCCAATGGCCAAAACTATGCAATACACCAATCACACCATTTTATAAGGAACTCCTTACGAACTGAGTTGTTCGATTTCATGGACCAATCGATATCGGATTGAGTCCAAAACTTGGGGAATATCATAACATGATGGGTGGAGTCATTTGGTTGGTTTTGAGAAATCCAATCTCTATAACTATGGAATACACCCACCACTCCATTTCAGAATGAACTGTGTATAAACCTGAATTGTCCGATTTCATGGACGAATCGATGTCGATTGAGTCCAAACTTGGGGAACATCATAATATGGTGGGAGGAGTCATTTGGTTGGTTTTGAGTGAAATCCAAACTCTAAAACTATGAATACACCCACCACTCCATTTGAGCAACTGCGTCGAACTGAATTGTCCGTTTCATGGACCAATCGATATCGGATTGAGTCCAAAACTTGGGAACATCATAACATGGTGGGAGAGAGTCATTTGGTTATTTTTGTGAAATCCAATCTCTATAACTATGGAATACACCACCACTCCATTTTAGAACAGCGCTGTATGAACCTGAATTGTCATTTCATGGACCAATCGATATCGGATTGAGTCCAAAACTTGGGAACATCATAATATGGTGGGGGAGTCATTTGGTGGTTTTGTGTGAAATCCATTGTCTAAAACTATACAATACACCTGCCATCCATTCCAGATGAACTCCTGCGATCTCAGATTTCATGCACCAATCGATATCTAGAAGTATGGAATTCCTACCCTCCATTTCAAAGCAGGCTACGTCGAACTTAGATTGTCCATTTTCAAGGACCAATCGATATCGATTGAGTCAAAACTTGGGAACATCATAACATGGTGGGAAGAGTCATTTGGTTATTTTTGTGAAATCCAATCTCTATAACTATGGAATACACCCACCACACCATTTGAGAACGAACTGTATACAAACCTGAATTGTCCTATTTCATGGACCAATCGATATCGGATTGAGTCCAAAACTTGGGGAACATCATAATATGGTGGGAAGAGTCATTTGGTGGGTTTTGTGAAATCCATGGGCTAAAACTATGCAATACACCAACCACTCCATTTCAGACGGAACTCTGCGAACCTGAATTGTTCGATTTCATGGACCAATCATATCAATTGAGTCCAAAACTTGGGAACATCATAGCACGGTGGGAAGAGTTATTTGTTTGGTTTTGAATGCAATCCAATCTCTATAACTATGGAATACACCCACCACTCCATTTCAAAAGCAGAACTGCGTACGAATATGAATTGTCCGATTTCATGGACCAATCGATATCGATTGAGTCCAAAACTTAGGGAATTCATAATATGGTGGGAGGAGTCATTTGTGGGTTTTGAGTGAAATCAATGGCTAAAACTATGCAATACACCAATCACACCATTTTATAAGGAACTCATACGAACTGAAGTTGTTCGATTTCATGGACCAATCGATATCGGATTGAGTCCAAAACTTGGGAACATCATAACATGGTGGGAGGAGTCATTTGGTTGGTTTTGAAAGAAATCCAATCTCTATAACTATGGAATACACCCACCACTCCATTTTAGAATGAACCGTATAAACTGAATTCTCCGATTTCATGGACCAATCGATGTCGGATTGAGTCCAAACTAGGAACATCATAATATGGTGGGAGGAGTCATTTGGTTGGTTTTGAGTGAAATCAAACTCTAAAACTAAGGAATACACCCACCACTCCATTTGAGCAGCTACGAACCTGAATTGTCCGTTTTCATGGACCAATCGATATCAGATTGAGTCCAAAACTTGGGAACATCATAACATGGTGGGAGGAGTCATTTGGTTTGGTTTTGTGAAATCAATCTCTATAACTATGGAATACACCCACTCCATTTCAAAGCAGCGTATGCGAACTTGAATGTCAGATTCATGGACCAATCGATATCGGATTGAGTCCAAAACTTGGGGAACATCATAATATGGTGGGAGGAGTCATTTGGTGGGTTTTGTGTGAAATCCATGGCTAAAACTATGCAATACACCAACCACTCCATTTCAAAGCGGAACTCTGCATGAACTGAATTGTTCGATTTCATGGACCAATCGATATCGGATTGAGTCCAAAACTTGGGGAATATCATAATATGGTGGGAGGAGTCATTTGGTTGGTTTTGAATGAAATCAATCTCTATAACTATGGAATACACCACCACTCCATTTGAGCAATCGCTGCGTCTGAACATGAATTGTGCGATTTCAGGAACAATCGATCTTGGATTGAGTCCAAAACTTAGGGAACATCATAATATGGTGGGAGGAGTCATTTGGTGGTTTTGAGTGAAATCAATGGCTAAAACTATGCAATACACCAACCACTCCATTTCATAAGGAAATCCGTACGAACTGAATTGTCGATTTCATGGACAATCGATATCGGATTGAGTCAAAACTTGGGGAACATCATAATATGGTGAGAGAGTCATTTGGTTGGTTTTGAATGGAATCCCATCTCTATAACTATGGAATACACCCACCACTCCATTTCAGAGCGCATGCAAACTGAATTGTCCGATTTCATGGACCAATCGATATCGGATTGAGTCCAAAACTTGGGGAGTATCATAATATGGTGGGAGGGGTCATTTGGTTGGTTTTGAGTGAAATCAATCTCTACAACTAAGGAATACACCACCACTCCATTTCAGAACGAACTGCGTATGAACCTGAATTGTCCGTTTTCATGGACCAATCGATATCGTTTGAGTCCAAAACTTGGAGAACATCATAACATGGTGGGAGGAGTCATTTGGTTGGTTTTGAGTGAAATCAATCTCTATGACAATGTAATACACCCACCACTCCATTTGAAGCGACGTATGCGAACCTGGTTATCGATTTCAGGACCAATCGATATCGGATTGAGTCCAAACTTGGGAACATCATAATATGGTGGGAGGAGTCATTTGTAGGTTTTGTGTGAAATCAATGGCTAAAGCTATGCAATACACCTACCACTCCATTTTAAAGAACTCTGCACGAACTTGTTCTATTTCATGGACCAATCGATATCAGATCGAGCCCAAAACTTGGGAACATCATAACATGGTGGGGGAGTCATTTGGTTGGTTTTGAATGAAATCAATCTCTAAACTATGGAATACACCCACCACTCCATTTGAGCAGCTGCGTCCAAACTGAATTGTCGATTTCATGGACCAATCGATATCGGATTGAGTCAAAACTTGGGGAACATCATAACATGGTGGGAGGAGTCATTTGGTTGGTTTTGGTGAAATCAATCTCTAGAACTATGGAATACACCACCACTCCATTTCAAAGCGAACTTCATCTGAACTGAATTGTCGATTTCATGGACCAATCGATACGGATTGAGTACAAAACTTAGGAACATCATAATATGGTGGGAGGAGTCATTTGGTGGGTTTTGAGTGAAATCCAATGGCTAAAACTATGCAATACACCAACCATTCCATTTGAGGAACACGAACTGAATTGTTCGATTTCATGGACCAATCGATATCGGATTGAGTCCAAAACTTGGGGAACATCATAACATGGTGGGAGGAGTCATTTGTTAGGTTTTGAATGAAATCCAATCTCATGAACTATGGAATACCCACCACTCCATTTGAGCTGCGTCAAACACAGATTGTCCGATTTCATGGACCAATCGATATCGGATTGAGTCAAAACTTAGGAAATATCATAACATGGTGGGAGAGTCATTTGGTTGGTTTTGAGTGAAATCAATCTCTAAAACTAAGGAATACACCCACCACTCCATTTTAGAGCGAACTACGTACGAACCTAAATTGTCCATTTTCATGGACCAATCGATATTGGATTGAGTCCAAAACTTGGGGAACATCATAATATGGTGGGAGGAGTCATTTGGTTGGTTTTAGTGAAATCAATCTCTATAACTATGGAATACACCTACCCACCATTTCGAGAGCAGACGCATGCGAACACAGATTGTCGATTTCATGGACCAATCGATATCGGATTGAGTCCAAAACTTGGAGAACATCATAACGTGATGGGAGGAGTCATTTGGGTGGTTTTAAATGAAATCAATCTCGATAACTATGTAATACACCACCACTCCATTTGAGAACAAGCGTGTATGAACTTGAATTGTCGATTTGTAGGACCAATTGATATCGGATTGAGTCCAAAAACTTGGGGAACATCATAATGTGGTGGGAGGAGTCATGTGGTTGGTTTTGAGTGAAATCCAATCTCTAGAAGTATGAAATACACCCACCATTCGATATCGGATTGAGTCCAAAACTTGGGGAAAAACAAAATATGGTGGGAGGAGTCTTTTGGTGGGTTTTAGAGTGAAATCAATGGCTAAAACTCTGTCCATAACCACTCTATTTGAGCGAACTTCCTCGAACTTGAATTGTCCAATTTCATGGACCAATCGATATCGGATTGAGTCAAAAACTTGGGGAACAACATAATATGGTGGGAGGAGTCTTTTGGTGGGTTTAAGTGAAATCAATCTCTAGAACTATGGAATACACCAACCACTTCATTTGAGCGAGGCGTACACTGCAGAACTGAATTGTCAGATTTCATGGACCAATCGATTCGGATCGAGTCCAAAACTTGGGAACAACATAATATGGTGGGAGGAGTCTTTTTGTGGGTTTCGAGTGAAATCCAATGGATAAAACTATGCAATACAAGAACCACTCCATTTAAGAACGAACTTCCCATGAACCTAAATTGTCCGATTTCATGGAACAATCGATATCGGATTGAGTCCGAAACTTGGGGAACACCGTAATATGGTGGGAGGAGTCATTTGGCTGGGTTTGAATGAAATCCAATCTCTAGAACTATGGAATACACCAACCACTCCATTTCAGAATGAATTAAAGCTGCGTACGAACTGAATTGTCGGATTTCATGGACCAATCGATATCGGTTGTGTCCTAAAACTTGAGGAAAAACATGATATCGTGGGAGGAGTCTTTTGGTTGGTTTCGAGTGAAATCCAATGGATAAAACTATGCAATACACGAACCCTCCATTTGAGCGAACTTGCCATGACCCTGAATTGTCTTATTTCATGGACCCATCGATATCAGATTGAGTCCAAAACTTGGGGAAAAACATAATATGGTGGGAGGAGTCTTTTGGTGGGTTTTGGTGAAATCCAATGCCTAAAACTCTACAATACACCAACCACTCTATTTCAGAACGAACTTCCTACGAACTTGAAATGTCCGATTTCATGGACCAATCGATATCGGATTGAGTCTAAGACTTAGGCAAGAACATAATATGGTGGGAGGAGTCTTTTGGTGGGTTTTGAGTGAAATCAATGGCTAAAACTCTACAATACGCCAACCACTCCATTTAAGACGGCTGCGTCTGAACCTGAATTGTCAGATTTCATGGACCAATTGATATCGGATTGAGTCAAAACTTGGGAACAACATAATATAGTGTGAGAGTCTTTTGGTGGGTTTGATGAAATCAATGGATAAAACTATGCAATACATGAACACTCCATTTCAGAACGTACTTCCCATGAGACCTTAATTGTCCGATTTCATGGAACAATCGATATCGGATTGAGTCCGAAACTTGGGGAACACCGTAATATGGTGGGAGGAGTCATTTGGTTGGGTTTGAATAAAATCCAATCTCTAGAACTATGGAATACACCAACCACTCCATTTCAGAACGAGTGCGTACGAACAGATTATCGGATTTCATGGACCAATCGATATCGGATGTGTCCAAAACAGGGAAAAACATAATATCGTGGGAGGAGTCTTTTGGTTGGTTTCGAGTGAAATCCAATGGATAAAACTATGCAATACATGAACCACTCCATTTGAGAACGAACTTGCCATGACCTGAATTGTCTGATTTCATGGAACCATCGATATCAGATTGAGTCCAAAACTTGGGGAAAAACATAATATGGTGGGAGGAGTCTTTTGGTGGGTTTTGAGTGAAATCCAATGCCTAAAACTCTACAATATGCCAACCACTCCATTTGAGCAACTTCCTCTGAACTTGAATTCTCGATTTCATGGACCAATCAATACAGATTGAATCCAACACTTGGGAACACTGTAATATGGTGGGAGGTGTCATTTGGTTGGTTTGAAGAAATCCAATCTCTAGAACATGGAATACACCAACCACTCCATTTGAGCAGGCTGTGTAAGAACAATTGTCGTTTCATGGACCCATCGATATCGGTGAGTCAAAACAGGGAAAAACATAATATGGTGGGAGGAGTCATTTGGTTGGGTTTTGAGTGAAATCAATGGCTAAAACTCTGTCACCCAACCACTCTATTTAGAACGAACTTCCTACGAACTTGAATTGTCCGATTTCATGGACCAATCGATATCAGTTAGTCAAAACTTGGGAACATCATAATATGGTGGGAGGAGTCATTCGGTTGGTTTTGAATGAAATCAATCTCTAATCAGAATACACCAACCACTCCATTTCGAAACAGCATTTAACGTCGAACACAATTCTCGATTTCATGGACCAATCGATATCGGATTGAGTCCGAAACTTGAGGAACACCGTAATATGGTAGGAGGAGTCATTTGGTTGGTTTTGAATGAAATCAATCTCTAGAACTGTGGAATGCACCAACCACTCCATTTCAGAACTCATGTGTACAAACCTGATTGTCCGATTTCAGGGACCAATCGATATCGGATTGAGTCCAAAACTTGGGCAACACCGTAACATGGCTGGAGAAGTCATTTGGTTGGTTTTGAATGAAATCAATATCTGAACTATGGAATACACCAACCACTCCATTTGGAAGCAGCGTATGCGAACTGAATTGTCGATTTCGTGGACAAAGAATCGATTTCGGATCGAGTCAAAACTTGAGAACAACAAAATATGGTGGAAGAGACATTTGGTTGGTTTTGAATGAAATCCAATCTCTAGAACTATGGAATACAAACCACTCCATTTGAGAACAAGCTGTCTGCGAACTGTATTGATTTCATGGACCAATAGATGTGGTTGTGTCCAAAAGTTGGGAAAAACATAATATGGTGGGAGAGTCTTTTGGTGGGTTTGGTGAAATCAATGGATAAAACTATGCAATACACGAACCACCCCATTTGAGCGAACTTGCCATGAACTGAATATGCGATTTCAGGACCAATCGATGGTTCGTGCAGCGATTCGTTATGAAATAGGTGGTTGTGTATTCCATAGTTCTAGGGTGGATTCAGTCAAAACAACCAAGTGACTCCTCCCAAATCGATGTTGCCCAAGTTCAGAGATTGGAAGTTCTTTCTTAAATAGAGTGGTTGGGGTGTTGTAGAGTTTTAGCCATTGGATTTCACTCCAAACCCACCAAGGCTCCTCCCACCATATTATGATTGTCCCAACTTTTGGACCCAATAAGATATCGATTGGTCCCTGACTTGACAATTCTGGTCTGCACGTAAGTCTGTTTTGAAATGGAGTGGTTGGTGTGTTAAATAGTTCCAGAGATTGGATTTCATTCAAAACCAACAAAATGACTCCTCCCACCACATTACGATGTTCCCAAGTTTTGGACTCAATCGAATATCGATTGGTCCGTGAAATCGGATAATTCAAGTTCAGTAGAAGTTCTTTCTTAAATAGAGTGGTTGGCATATTGTAGAGTTTTAGCCATTGGATTTCACTCAAAACCTCACAAAAAGTCTCCTCCCAAAATATTTTGTTGTTCCCCAAGATTTGGACTCAATCGATATCGATTTGTCCATGAAATACAATTCAGGTTCGTACGCAGTCCATTCTGAAATGGAGTGGTTGGTGTATTCCATAGTTCTAGAGATTGATTTCATTCAAAACCAACCAAATGACTCCTCCCACCACATTACGATGTTCCTAAGTTTTGGACTCAATCCGATATCGATTGGTCCATGAAATTGATAATTCAGTTTCAGACACTGCTCATTTTGAAATGGAGTGGTTGGTGTATTCTATAGTTCTAGAGATTGGATTTCATTCAAAACCAACCAAACCACTCCTCCCACTATATTATGACATTCCTTAAATTTTGGACTCGATCCGAAATCAATTGGTCCACGAAATCAAACAATTCAGGTTCGTAAGTTTGTTCTGAAATGGAGTGGTTGGTGTATTCCGTAGTTTTAGGCATTGGATTTCTTTAAAAACCGACCAAATGACTCCTCCCACCATATTATGATGTTCCCCAAGTTTTGGACCTGATCCGAAATCGATTGGTCCCGAAATCGGAGAATTCAGGTTCGTAAACGCAGTCTGCTCTAAATGGAGGTAGTTTAAATGTATTCCATAGTTCTAGAGATTGGATTTCATTCAAAACCAACCAAATGACTCCTCCAACCATATTATGACGTTCCCCAAGTTCTGGACTCAATCGGATATCGATTGATCCATGAAATCGGATAATTCAAGTTCAGAGGAAGTTCGCCTAAATAGAGTGGTTGACAGCAGAGTTTTAGCCATTGATTTCACCAAAACCCACAAAAAGACTCCTCCCACCATATTATATTGTTCCCCAAGTTTTGGACTCAATCCGATATCGATTTGTCCATGAATCGACAATTGAGTAAATCGTACGTTGTCCATTCCTGAAATGGAGTGGTTGGTGTACTCCATAGTTCTAGAGATTGATTTCATTCAAAACCAACCAAATGACTCCTCCCCCAATATTACGATGTTCCCCAAGTTTTGGACTCAGTCCGATATCGATTGGTCCATGAAATCAGATAATTCAGTTTCGTACGCCGTTCGTTTTGAAATGGAGTGGTTGGTGTATTCTATAGTTCTAGAGATTGGATTTCATTAAAAACCAACCAAACCACTCCTCCCACCATATTATGACATTCCCTAAATTTTGGACTCGATCCGGAATCGACCATTGGTCCACGAAATCAAACAATTGGTGCGTGCAGTTTGTTCTAAAATGGAGTGGTTGGTGTATTCCGTAGTTTTAGGCAGTGGATTTCTTTCAAAACCAACCAAATGACTCCTCCCACCATATTATGGCGTTCCCAAGTTTTGATTCGATCCAAACGATTGGTCCCAAAATCGGACAATCTCGGAGTAAATCAGACGTAGTCCGCTCTAAAATGGAGAGGTTGGTGTATTATATAGTTCCAGAGATTGATTTCATTCAAACCAACCAAATGACTCCTCCCACCATATTATGATGTTCCCCTAAGTTTTAGATTCGATCCAGAACCGATTGGTCCTCGAAATCGCACAATTCAGTTCCAGACGCAGTCTGCCTCAAATACAGGAGTGATATTGTATTCCAGGTTCTAGAGATTGATTTCATTCAAACCCAAACCAAACGACTCCTCCCACCACATTACGAATGCGTTCCCCAAGTTTTCGACTAATCCGATATCGATTGGTCCATGAAATTGACAATTCAAGTTAAGTAGGAAGTACGTCTGAAAGAGAGTGGTTGGGGTATTGTAGAGTTTTAGCCATTGGATTTCCTCAAAACCACCAAAAGACTCCTCCCACCATATTATGATTGTCCCAAGTTTTGGACTCAATAAGATATCGATTGGTCCATGACATCTGAACACCATTCAGGCAGTCTGGTACAGCTCCTGAAATGGAGTCGTGTTGTATTCCATTGTTCTAGATTGGATTTCATTCAAAACCAACCAAATGACTTCTCCCACCATATTATGACGTTCCCCAAGTTTTGGACTCGATCCGAAATCGATGGTCCATGAAATAAACAATTCGGGTTCTTACTGAGTTTGTTCTGAAAATGGAGTGGTTGGTGTATTCCATATTTTCAGCATTGGATTTCATTAAAAACCAACCAAATGACTCCTCCCACCATATTATGACGTTCCCCAGTTTTGGACTCGATCCAAATCGATTGGTCTACGAAATCGGACAATTCAGGTTCATACGCAGTTCGTTCAAAATGGAGTGGTTGGTGTATTCACGTTCTACAGATTTGGATTTCATTCAAAACCAACAAATGACTTCTCCCACCGACACGATGTTCCTAGGTTTGACTCAATCCGATATCGATTGGTCCATGAATCGGATAATTCAAGTTTGAAGGAAGTCCGTTTTGAAATAGTGTGGATGGCGTATTGTAGAGTTTTAGCCATTGGATTTCACTCAAAACCCACCAAAAGACTCCTCCCACCATATTATGTTTGTCCCCAAGTTTTGGACTCAATAAGATATCGATTGGTCCATGACATCGGACAATTCAGGTTCGTATCTTGATTCGTTCTGAAATGGAGTGGTTGGTGTATTCCATAGCTCTAGAGATTTGATTTCATTCAAAACCAGCCAAATGACTCCTCCCACCAAAAAGACTCCTCCCACCATATTATGTTGTTCCCCAAGTTTTGGACTCAATCGAGATATCGATTTGCCCTTGAAATCGAACAATTCAGTTTGTATGCGATTCCTCGAAATGGAGTGGTTGGTGTAATCCATAGTTCTAGAGATTGGATTTCATTCAAACCCACCAAATGACTTCTCCCACCAGATTATGACGTTCCCCAAGTTTTGGAGTCGAGCCAAATCGATTGGTCCATGAAATCAAACAATTCAGGTTCGTGCGAGGGTTGGTTCTAAAATGGAGTGGTTGGTGTATTCCGTAGTTTGAGGCATTGATTAAAAACCAACCAAATGACTCCTCCCACCATATTATGACGTTGCCCAATGATCAGTTCACAATTGCATATCATTTTGTACCCTTCTAACTTATGATTTGGTTATGTTATTGAGTCAAACGTGTGCTTTTAATCCCTTTTCTGTTTATCATTCAGTTCATTGAGCCTTAGGTAGCAATGGTGCCTTTGGATAAGAAAAGATGCAAAATGGTGCAAAAACAGCAGACTGGGTTGGCAACTCATTTCGGCCTTAACGTCTTTCTCCCAACTTTGATTGGCCCTATATAATATGTGCCTGGAAAGATGAGAGTCTGATCTACAAGATGGACTACTCAAATAGATCAATTGACTAAGTCAACCCCAATCCGTGAGCCCATCAAAATGCACACCATGCTCAGGAATGCAACTGCTAGCTGTTGAGTCATGTGCTGACAAGACAGCATGGAAACTCAGAAGGCATGGGCAGCTGACATTCCTAGAGGCATGGGCTACACATCAAATCAGAGGCATGGGCTACACATCAAATCAGAGGCATGGGCTACACATCAAATCAGCAGCATGGGAACCTAATGGGCAGCTCAGACAAATGGGAATAGCTAGGAATGGGTGTGCTTCACCAGCCAAAGGGGGAGCACGAATTTGCACTCTATAAATGAGTGATGCACACTCATTCAGAAGAGGAGTCACTCCATTCAGCCTAAAATTCACTTCAGCCATCCTCTAACACTCCCATCCTTCCCCAAACACTCCATTCAGTCCCAAATCACCAAAACAGCTCCAACAAGCCTTCCTTCCATTTCCCTACGAATTTCCTCTTTCTCTGCCATCACCACTCACCCAAACTCATCCCAAATCACCTCTTTAGTTGCCATACTCTAGATGTGAGAAAGCTCTTGGAGCAGCATTAGGTGTGGAGAAGCACTTGGAGAAGCCTTGGACACCACAAGTAACAGAAATGGGTTTTCCACTCTTATTACATTCATTATGTTTTCTCATTTTTGTTTAAGTTTCATTTCCATTATGAGTAGCTAAATTCATAACTAGGACTTCGATGTAACCTAACATGAATATTCTGGGTTTATAAGTTGAAGTTTTGAGTTTCAAGTTTGATTCATGATTCATGTTCTTATTCATTATGCTTATCAGTTAATATGCTTGTTTGGATGATTGATCACCATTAGAACTTGTATATTAGCTATCTTGGTTTGAATCAAGAGTAGACACTATGCTTTGATTCGAATTGAACTATGAATAAGAAAAGTATGTATGGACATTCGACAACATGGGATTAGATACATGCTTGGTTGTTTAAATTGTTCTTCTATGCTTAATGAGTTCCTAATGCTTAATTTAGGTTAGACAACAAATGATCAAGTTAGGAATTAGGAACACAAGGTTAGGACCAGACACCATGGCCTAATCACACTTTAGCTAGAATCAATCTTTGAATCAATTAGACTTGTCACTTGACTCCTTATAACCTAGAATTGAATTGTTATGGTGAATCGAATGCCCTAGTCTCCCAATCTGTTTTCCAGCCCACAAAAACACTCTTTGTTACATTTGCTCACTTTGCTTTTGTTTGAAATTTCGTTTTGCCTCATTTGTTCAACAATTACAATCACTCTTTGTTTAAATTCTATTTTAGACTTAACCTCCTACTTTCTTGAATTTGCAATCTAAGTACATAACTAATTTTAACTTCTCAGTCCTCGTGGGTACGACCTGTAATTTGTCTTGCTATATTACTAATTGGCCCGCATAATTGCGTAGTTAACATATTAACAACAAATTTTGGCGCCGTTGCCGGGGATTGAATGAAAGTTCTTCCCTGGTTATGTGCCCAAGGTTACCCTATTCTTTTAGTAGTACTAATTAACTCAAGTTATTTTCTGTTTCGGGTAGTTTATGTCTAGAAATCCCTTACTTGAACAAGTGAGGTCTTCATTCCAACGTTCGAGATCTTTGAACACAAGACCCTCTTTGCAACCAAACCGGGTGATCTCTGAAATTCAGAATCGTCTAGAAAGAGAGTTGGCTACTGCGAAAGAGCAAGCCATTGCCACATTTGAAGGTCTTGCTATCCACACTGACCTCCCAGGTTCTTCACCTTCAAATTCGGAATCAAGTTCAGACCAAGAAGAAGAAGAAGAGATGGCTGCCAATGAGTTCATGGGAGACCTTGATATCCCAACAATTCCAGCATCCCCTTCAAGCATCTTGCTGCCCACCGCAGCTCGAAACTATGAGCTTAAATCTTCTCATCTTAATATGTTGCCTTCCTTTTATGGTTTACCTAATGAAGATCCATTAACCCATATAAAGGATATTTTTAATGCTGTGAGCTCTTTTCCCTTGACAGGTGTGACGGAAGATCAACTTCGAATGAGAGTGTTTCCACACTTTGAAAGACAAGGCGAAATATTGGTTGAATTCTTTGAAGCCTAGTTCACTCACGACTTGGGGAGCCATTCAAAAGAAGTTCTTAGAGAAATACTTCTCCACGCAAAAAACCGACATGCTTAGGGACAAGATCTTACTATTTGCACAACAAGATGATGAGTCATTTTGTGAAGCATGGGAGAGATTCAATGGGCTGCTCAATCAATGTCCTCATCATGGGATTCCATTGAAGCTTCAGATGCGTATGTTTTATAAAGGACTAACCCCCTCTAGCCATAATATTGTCACTAATTTTGCAGGTGGTTCTTATAAGACTAAGACTCCAGAAGAAACATATGAACTCTTTGAGGAGATAGCAATGGAGACCCAACACACTGATACAAGAGGTAAACGTATTGCGGTGGTTCTAATGATTCTTCCAGTGTGCAGATTTCCAAATTGGAACAAAAGCTTGATGCCCTCCTTGCATTGAACTCAAGAATCCCTTCAAAGGAAGTGTGTAGCATCTGTGAAACTCATGATCATCCTACCATTTTTGTCCCCTTGGGGTATATCCAGAATTTGTGCAAGAGCAAGCTAAGTTGGTGAATTCCTACAACCGAGGTCCAATAAATGATCCATATTCTCAAAGTTATAATCCAGGTTGGAGGAATCATCCAAACTTTTCATGGAGGAATACACATAATCAAGCGATAATCCCCCTTCACTCCAAAGGCCACAACAATCATCATCGTTGGAGGATATAGTGAAGCAAATGGCAATCAACCAATCCAATTTCCAGCAAACTACACAAGCTGCCATCTCCAAGTTGGAAGTCCAATTAGGCCAGATAGCTACCGAAATAGCTCAAAGAACACAGAAATGGCCAAGCCAAACGTGATCAATCAAAAACCAAGAAGCCAAGGCCGCTCATGTGCTGATCAGGTAAGATTGTTGATAACAAAGTTGGTTCTGATCTATCAAATGATGTTGTGGTTGTAGAGGATGAAGATGAAGAGGAAACCACAGCTATGGATGGAGAACAACCCAAAACATCCCAATCTGCTCCTAAGGCCAAATCTGATTCTCAGGAACCCAATCCATTTCAATTGCATAAAAGAGATGACAAATTTGTGCCATCGATCTTCGTCAAGATAGATACATCCCACCTCTCCATATATTCCACCGATTCCATTTCCAGGTCGTTTGAAGAAGGCAAATCAAGATAAGGCTTTTAAAGAGATTTATGATATTTTGAGTAAAGTTAATATCAATTTGCCCTTGCTTGATGTTGTTAAACAGATTCCTGCATATGGAAAGTTCATCAAGCACTTGATGACTCACAAGCTTAATTTTGCTCCAAGTGAAGAAGTAAAGCTCAACAAGAATGTGAGTGCTTTGTGTTGCAAAGGAAGCTTCCACCAAAACTAGAAGATCCTGGCAGCTTTGACATTCCCATTAACATCGGAGATAAGACGGTTGGAAGAGCCATGTTGGACTTGGGAGCAAGCATCAATGTAATGCCATATTCAGTTTATCAGAGCTTGGCTTAGAAGGATAAAGAAAACTCAATTGTCTTGAACTAGCTGATCATTCTATCAAATATCCTAAAGGTATTGTAGAAGATATTTTAGTTCAAGTTAATACACTCATTCTTCCGGCTGATTTTGTAGTGATGGATATGGAGGATAACCCATATGGAAACCGCGTTGATCCCATCTCCTCGGGCGACCATTCATGGCCACTGCAGACACAATCATCAAAGTGAAAGATGGCACCCTCTCCATGACTGTTTTGGGTGAAACTGTTGAATTTAAAGTGTTTGATGCTCTCTCTCAACCTTCTATCACTCTTGATACTTGTTTTTCAATTGATGTTGTGGATCATGAGGTTTCTTCTAAAATTATGCAGAAAAAGTCTAATGATGCTCTAGAAGCGGTCCTAACACAAGAAGAGGAAGATCTCTATGAATCGGAGTTCCAAGAGGTGATGGCTGCCTTAGAAGTGTTTCAGCCATACCCACCATCCTTTAGGCCACCGCTCGAGCCTCTTGGACCATCCTCCACAAAATTGGAGCCATCCATTATTACCCCACCAAAGCTAGAACTTAAACCTCTACCCAATCATCTTAAACACACTTATTTGGGTGCTAATGAAACTCTCCCTGTTATAATTGCTGCGGTCTCACCTCACATGAAGAGGACAGCTTAATTGAAGTTCTGAAAGAGCATAAAACAGCCCTTGGATGGACCATAGCAGACATCAAAGGAATTAGTCCAAGCATGTGCATGCACCGAATTTTAATGGAAGAAGACAGCAAACCATCTCGTGATGCACAAAGAAGGCTAAATCCCAACATGAAAGAGGTGGTTAGGGCTGAAGTTTTAAAGCTACTTGATGTGGGAATCATCTACCCAATTTCAGATTCTAAGTGGGTGAGTCCTGCAAGTGTTGTTCCAAAGAAGTCCGGAATCACCGCTGTAAAGAATGAGAAGAATGAGCTAGTTCCAACACGAACTATCACTGGTTGGAGAGTTTGCATCGATTACAGGAAGTTGAACACATCCACAAGAAAAGATCATTTTCCCTTGCCTTTCATTGATCAAATGCTTGACCGCTTATCCGCCATGCTTACTACTGTTTTTTGATGGATTTTCAGGGTATAATCAAATTCCCATTGCTCCGAAGACCAGGAGAAAACCACGCTCACATGCCCATTCGTACATTTGCTTATAGAAGGATGCCATTTGGTTTGTGCAATGCTCCAGCAACTTTCCAAAGATGCATGATGGCAATCTTTTCTGATATGGTGGAACGATTCATGGAGGTATTTATGGATGATTTTTCAGTTTTTGGTTCATCTTTTGATGATTGTCTCACCACTTGTCTCTAGTGCTTAAAAGATGTCGAAGAAACAAATCTGATTTTGAATTGGGAGAAGTGTCACTTCATGGTAAGACAAGGAATTGTGCTAGGCCACGTTGTTTCAAGTAAGGGAATTGAAGTGGACAAAGCCAAGATAAATATCATCTCAAATCTACCACCCTTCCTCTGTTAAAAGAGTTAGAAGCTTTACAGGCCATGCGGATTCTATAGAAGGTTCACAAAAATTTTCGAGCATTTCAAGACCATTGTGTAATCTCCTTGCTAAGGATGCTGTTTTTGAGTTTGACTGAAACTTGCATGGAAGCTTTTACGACCTTGAAGAAAGAGCTAACTTCAGCCCCTATTATCATAGCTCCAGATTGGTCTTTACCATTTGAAATAATGTGTGATGCCTCTGACTTTGCTATTGGTGCAGTTCTAGGTCAAAAGAAGAACAAGCTTCCCCATGTGATTCATTATGCGAGCCGGACCTTGAGTGATGCCCAACTCAATTACTCCACAGAGAAGGAGTTGCTTGCTGTGGTTTTTGCTTTAGAAAAATTTCTGTTCTTACCTTGTTGGTTCTAAAGTAATTGTTTATTCTGACCATGCTGCTCTTAGATACTTGCTCACTAAGAAGGACGCCAAACCACGCTTGATCAGATGGATTCTCTTGCTGCAAGAGTTCGATTTGGAGATTCGAGACAAGAAGGGATGTGAAAATGTGGTGGCTGACCATTTGAGCAGAATTGTGATTGAAGAGCAAGGAGAAGTCAGTACTACCCTTGAATGAGACTTTCCCTGATGAACAACTATTTGTTGCCCAAGTCAAAGAGCCATGGTATGCTGATTTTGTTAATTATCTTGCTTGTGGTGTTCTTAGAAATGATCTAACTTATCGGGGACAAAAAGAAGTTCTTTTCCATGGTGAAACATTATGTCTGGGATGAACCTTTCTTATTCAAGCATTGCCTGATCAACTCATTAGAAGATGTGTTCCAGAAGAAGAACAAGAAAGCATCCTTAGGCATAGCCACATTGGCTTGTGGGGCCACTTTGGAGCTAAGAAAACAGCACTTAAAATTTTGCAATCAGTTTCTTTTGGCCTACTCTATCAAAGATGCATTTAATTTTTGTGTTAAGTGTGATAGGTGTCAAAGGATGGGAAACATAAGCCGCAAGAACGAAATGCCATTGAAGAACATACTCTTTGTGGAACTCTTCGATGTATGGGGTATTGATTTCATGGGACCATTCCGCCTTCCTTTGGTTATACCTACATACTTGTTGCTGTTGATTATGTGTCTAAATGGGTGGAAGCCATAGCCACCAAAACCAATGATCATAAGGTGGTGCTGAAGTTCTTAAGGGACAATATTCTCACAAGGTTTGGTACTCCAAGGGCTGTCATTAGTGATGGAGGCAGCCACTTCTGCAACAAACCATTTGAAGCACTCATGAAAAAGTACAACATCACCCACCGAGTCTCTACACCATATCATCCTCAAACTTCTGGTCAAGTAGAAATAAGCAGAGAGAAATTAAGCAGATCCTAGAGAAGGTGGTGAATAGTACAAGGAAAGATTGGGCTGCCAAGCTCAATGATGCATTATGGGCTTATAGGACTGCATATAAGACTCCCTATCGGAATGAGCCCTTATCGCCTTGTGTTTGGGAAGGCCTGTCACTTGCCAATGGAGCTTGAACACAATGCTTTTGGGCCATCAAGAAGTTGAATTTTGATCTGACAAGGCCGCCATGTTAGAAAGTTTCAGCTCAATGAATTGGAAGAAATTAGACATGAGTCCTATGAGAATGCAAGGCTTTACAAAGAACGAACCAAGAGTTACCATGACAGGAACATTCAACGGAAAGAGTTCACCAAAGGTATGTCAGTTCTTTTGTTTAACTCACGTTTGCGTCTCTTTCCAGGAAAATTGAAGTCTAGGTGGCTTGGCCCATTCACCGTGGTCAATGTTTCTCCCTATGGAGCTGTGGAGATTCAAACCCTAAAGATGGCTCGACTTTCAAAGTAAATGGACAACGCTTAAAGCCATTCTATGAGGGAGGTCAGTTGGAATTCAAACTGGTCATGTGGTGGATCATCTTCCATTCGTACAATCAAGTTAGCTAATCGCATAATGTCTTGCCAAGACATTAACTAAGGCGCTTCTTGGGAGGCAACCCATGTGTTGAAGAATAAGGTGCTTGTAGCACTGACCTAATCGCATCAAGAGGAGTTCTAATCCTTGGTCTTAAACTTTCCCCTTATTATTTACATGTTCTCACTCATCTTTGTTATGCTTTAACATTGAGGACAATGTTCAATTCAGGTCTGGGGGGGAGGTTTTCAATTTTTGTTCATTTGTGTTTACAATTTTCGTCCGCTTGTCACTGCTTTTATTTTTATTTTTTTATTTTTTTTTTTTGAATTTCATACAATCAATGCTATGGAGCTGCCATTGAGATTTTCATATCAGAAATTTTACACTTCACAAAGCTTTTGCTCTTAGAATTCTGGTACTAAGGTACCATGCTCAGATTATTGAAGGAGAATAGTGGAGACTACCCTAGTGAGCTATTTCGAGCCTAATTGCATTCTTGAGAGGGTTTAAAGTGTTTCTATTCCTCATCTCTACTTATTTTCTTCAATTCACTCTAAATGATCTCATTGTTCCATTTTGATTGAATACTAAGGATGATTCTCTTTGCAGATATCAGGTGCGTGCTCTCATTCATGAATGAACTCATTGAAGTGATGCTAGGCTATGTGTGTATAACCATTCTCTGTGCTTTCTTTTCACCCTACCCATTCGTGTGTTCCATCAGCTCTCTTGCAGCCAAACACTTCTAGCCTTTTTCTTCTATCACCCTCATAATTCCCCTAACCTTGTATCTCAATCTGAGATATTTAACCTATTATAGCCATACCCTATAGCTTAGAAATATACCAAGGTGTGCCAAGATAAAGTTTGAAGCAAGGAAGTTGCTGCCACATGCCTAAATGTAAATTGGTGTGAATCTGTGCAATGAAGTTAAAGAAGAAGTAGATCAAGTCAGCAAATAAGAAAGATAAAGAGAAAGTGTTTCGGAGAAAGTGTTTCGATTTGATCTAAATGTGAAATATAAGGTCTATGCCAGATGATGCTATGAAGTTGCAGCCATATCATTCTAAATCAATGATACCTTGCAGATCAATGAAGAATGCAACCTTGGTATGTTCTTAAGTTAATTGTGTTCTTTCCAACTCTTCCATTTCCCCTAACCTTAGCCATTCATTACAACCTTGTGAAAGACCTAGCTGATCTTTGAGGATGTATTCATGGGTGCTGGTATGTATGTGTGTATCTCTATTCTTAGTATTTGATTCCCTTCATGAGATCTAACCAAATATCCTGCTTCTATTTCATATACTCACTTATGCTTGTTTGAGAGAATAAAACCATAGGTTCTGAGTGATTGAGTGCTATATGTGAGAATTAGAGTTGAAGCATGTTCTTCCTTCAAGATTTGAGTATGTTTACTTTGAAGCCGTGTGCCTTTGAGCTATAGCTTCCACTTTACACACTTATTGATCATCTATCTTGGCAACTCTCTGGTGTTGGAGGTATGATTAAAGTTTTTTTCATTTTCATTAGTCGTTTTCAAAGTTAGTTTTCTAACCTTTGTTTTGTAGAGTCAGTAAAGCGTTTGTGGGTATCGCCATAAACCTCAGAGACACAACTCCTCCTACTAGGGATGCCTAGAGGTTTAAAGGCTTGTTGCATATGCTCAATGCAAACGAGTTACCCGCAGAAGTGGTGTAGTTAAACTTCTTGTTTTGTTTTTAACTTTGTTTTCTTTTGTTTTGCTCGGGGACTAGCAAAATCTAGGTCTGGGGGTATTTGATCAGTTCACAATTGCATATCATTTTGTACCCTTCTAACTTATGATTTGGTTATGTTATTGAGTCAAACGTGTGCTTTTAATCCCTTTTCTGTTTATCATTCAGTTCATTGAGCCTTAGGTAGCAATGGTGCCTTTGGATAAGAAAAGATGCAAAATGGTGCAAAAACGAGCAGACTGGGTTCAAGGGCAACTCATTTCGGCCTTAACGTCTTTCTCCCAACTTTGATTGGCCCATATAATATGTGCCTGGAAAGATGAGAGTCTGATCTACAAGATGGACTACTCAAATAGATCAATTGATTAAGTCAACCCCAATCCGTGAGCCCATCAAAATGCACACCATGCTCGGGAATGCAAGCTAGCTGTTGAGTCATGTGCTGACAAGACAGCATGGAAACTCAGAAGGCATGGGCAGCTGACATTCCTAGAGGCATGGGCTACACATCAAATCAGAGGCATGGGCTACACATCAAATCAGAGGCATGGGCTACACATCAAATCAGCAGCATGGGAACCTAATGGGCAGCTCAGACAAATGGGAATAGCTAGGAATGGGTGTGCTTCACCAGCCAAAGGGGGAGCACGAATTTGCACTCTATAAATGAGTGATGCACACTCATTCAGAAGAGGAGTCACTCCATTCAGCCTAAAATTCACTTCAGCCATCCTCTAACACTCCCATCCTTCCCCAAACACTCCATTCAGTCCCAAATCACCAAAACAGCTCCAACAAGCCTTCCTTCCATTTCCCTACGAATTTCCTCTTTCTCTGCCATCACCACTCACCCAAACTCATCCCAAATCACCTCTTTAGTTGCCATACTCTAGATGTGAGAAAGCTCTTGGAGCAGCATTAGGTGTGGAGAAGCACTTGGAGAAGCCTTGACACCACAAGTAACTTGAAATGGGTTTTTCCCTCTTATTACATTCATTATGTTTTCTTTTTGTTTAAGTTTCATTTCCATTATGAGTAGCTAAATTCATAACTAGGACTTCATGTAACCTAACATGAATATTCTGGGTTTATGTTGAAGTTTTGAGTTTCAAGTTTGATTCATGATTCATGTTCTTATTCATTATGCTTATCGTTAATATGCTTGTTTGGATGATTGATCACCATTAGAACTTGTATATTAGCTATCTTGGTTTGAATCAAGAGTAGACACCATGCTTTGATTCAATTGAACTATGAATAAGAAAAGTATGTATGGACATTCACAACTTGAGGATTAGATACATGCTTGGTTGTTTAAATTGTTCTTCTATGCTTAATGAGTTCCTAATGCTTAATTTAGGTTAGACAACAAATGATCAAGTTAGGAATTAGGAACACAAGGTTAGGACCAGACACCATGGCCTAATCACACTTTAGCTAGAATCAATCTTTGAATCAATTAGACTTGTCCTTGACTCCTTATAACCTAGAATTGAATTGTTATGGTGAATCGAATGCCTAGTCTCCCAATCTGCTTTCCAGCCCACAAAAACACTCTTTGTTACATTTGCTCACTTTGCTTTTGTTTGAAATTTCGTTTTGCCTCATTTGTTCGACAATTACAATCACTTTGTTTAAATTCTATTTTAGACTTAACCTCCTACTTTGAATTTGGTAATCTAAGTACATAACTAATTTTAACTTTCAGGTCCTGGGTAGTGCGACTGCATTACTTGTCTTGCTATATTACTAATTGGCCCGATAATTGCGAGTTAACATATTAATGAAATACCCAAGTTTTGACTCACCGAATCGATTGGTCCCAAATCGATAATCATGTTCGCACACAATCTGCCAGAAATGGGTGGTTGTTCTTTGGTGGTCTCAGAGATTGATTTGCTCCAAAAGTCAAAAATTTCCTACACCATATTATGATGTTCCTAAGTTTTGACTCAATCCGCAATCGATTGGTCCATGAAATCAACAATCAGTGTTCGAACGGTTTGTTCAAATGGGGTGGTGTATTCCAGTTTTAGCATTGATTTCATTAAAACCAACCAAATGACTCCTCCCACCATATTATGACGTTCCCTGTTTTGGGCTCCACCCAATCGATTGGTCCCTGAAATGGAACCCAAGCTTTGTAGAAGTTCGCTCAAATAGTGGGTGGCGATTGTAGAGTTTTAGCCATTGGATTTCACTCAAAACCCACTAAATGACTCCTCCGACCATATCATGTTTTTCCCCAAGTTTTGGACTCAATAAGATATCGATTGGTCCTGACATCGGACAACCTGTTCGAACGCGCAATTGCTCAAATGGAGTGGTTGGTGTATTCCATAGTTCTAGAGATTGGATTTCATTCAAAACCAACCAAATCACTCCCCCCACCATATTATGACGTTCCCCAAGTTTTGGATTCGATCCGCAATCGGTTTGTCCTCGAAATCGGATAACCAGTTCAGACGCAAATTGCTCAAATGGAGGTTGTTATATTCCAGGGTTCTAGAGATTGTAGTTCATTCAAAACCAACCAAATGACTCCTCCCACCATATTACGATGTTCCCCAAGTTTTGGAATCAATCCGATATCGATTGGTCCATGAAATCGAACAATTCAAGTTCGAAGGAAGTTCGTTCTAAATAGAGTCATGCATGACAGAGTTTTAGGCATTGGATTTCACTCAAAATCCACCAAAAGACTCCCACCATATTATGTTGTTCCCCAAGTTTTGGACTCAATCCGATATCGATTTGTCCAAGAAATCGGACAATTCAAATTCGTACGCAGTTCGTTCTGAAATGGAGTGGTTGGTGTATTCCATAGTTATAGCTATTGGATTTGATTCAAAACCAACCAAATGACTCCTCCCACCATATTATGACGTTCCCAAGTTTTGGACTCGATCCCAAATCGATTGGTTCACGAAATCGGACAATTTAGGTTCGTACGCAGTTGGTTCTGAAATGGAGTGGTCGGTGTATTCCATAGTTCGACAGATTGGATTTCATTCAAAACCAACCAAATGACTCCTCCCACCATATTATGATGTTCCTCAGGGTTTGGACTCAATCAGATATCGATCGGTCCATGAAATCGGACAATTCAAGTTCGTAGGAAGTTCGTTGTTAAATTGAGTGTTTATGACAGAGTTTTAGCCATTGATTTCACTCTAAAATGCACAAAAAGACTCCTCCACCATATTATGTTGTTCCTAAGTTTTGACTCAACCGACATCGATTCATCCAGAAATCGGACACCCAAGTTCGACGCAGCTTCGCTCTGAAATGGAGTGGTTGGGGTATTCCATAGTTCTAGAGATTGAAATTCATTCAAAACCAACGAAATGACTTCTCCCACCATATTATGACGTTCCCCAAGTTTTGGACTCGGTCCGAAATCGATTGGTCCACGAAATCAAACAATTCAGGTTCATAGGAAGTTTGTTCTGAAATGGAGTGGTTGATGTATTCCGTAGTTTTAGGCATTGGATTTCATTAAAAACCCGCCAAATGACTCCTCCCACCATATTATGACGTTCCCCAAGTTTTGGACTCGATCCGAAATCGAAAGGTCCACGAAATCGGACAATTCATGTTCGTACGCAGTTCGTTCCGAAATGGAGTGGTTGGGGGATTCCATCGTTCTACAGATTGGATTTCATTCAAAAGCAACCAAATGACTCCTCCCACCATATTACGATGTTCCCCAACTTTTGGACTCATTCCGATATCGATTGGTCCATGAAATCGAACAATTCAAGTTCGTAGGAAGTTGGCTCTAAATAGAGTGGTTATTAGCTTATTGATTTTTACCTAAACCACCAAAAGACTCCTCCCACCATATTATGTTGTTCTGTTTTGACTAACCGAGCATCGATTGTCCAAGAAATCGGACACCAAGGTTCGTACGCAGTTGATCCTGAAATGGAGTGGTTGGTGTATTCCATAGTTCTAGAGATTGGATTTCATTAAAACCAACCAAACGACTTCTCCACCATATTATGACGCTCCTAAGCTTTTGACTCAACCATAATCGATCGTTGGCCATGAAATCGGATAATTCATGTTCACACGCATTGCTCTGAAATATGGTTGTATTCCATAGTTCTAGATTAGATTTCATCTAAAACCACCAAACGACTCTCCACCATATTATGATGTTCTAAGTTTGGACTCAATCCGATATCGATTGGTCCATGAAATGGTAATTCAAGTTTGTAGGAAGCCTGCTTCAAACAGTGTGGATGATGATTGTAGAGTTTTAGCCATTGATTTCACTCAAACCCACCAAAAGACTCCTCCCCACTATATTATGTTTGTCCTCAAGTTTGGACTCCAATAAGATATCATTGGTCCACATATGGGACAATTCATGTTCAGATGCAAGTCTGTTTCAGAAATGAGTGGGTGTATTCCATAGTTCTAGAGATTGGATTTCATTCAAAACCAACCAAATGACTCCTCCCATCATATTATGATGTTTCCCAAGTTTTGGACTCATCAGATATCGATTGGTCCTTGAAATCGCACAAGTCAAGTTCAGAGGGTTCGCTCTAAATAGAGAGTGTATGATTGTAGAGTTTTAGCCATTGGATTTCACTCAAAACACACAAAAAGACTACTCCCACCATATTATGTTGTTCCCCAAGTTTTAGACTCAATCCGATATCGATTTGCCCTTGAAATCGGACAATCTAGGTTGACGCAAATGCTCAAATGGAGGTTGGTGTATTCCATAGTTCTAGATATTGGATTTCATTCAAAACCCACCAAATGACTTATCCCACCATATTATGATGTTTCCCAAGTTTTGGACTCAATTAGATATCGATTGGTCCATGAAATCTGACAATCTGATGTTCAAGGTTCGTTTAAATGGAGTGGTTGGCGTTGTAGAGTTTTAGCCATTGATTTCACCTAAACACACAAAAGACTCCTCCCATATATGATTATTTTCCAAGTTTGAGACTCAATCAGATATCGATTTGTCCATGAAATCTGGACAATTCATGTCTGCACGGGTTTGTTCAAAATGGAGTGGTTGGTGTATTCTGTAGTTTTAGGCATTGATTTTTCAAAACCAACCAAATGACTCCTCCCAATTAATATGACGCCCTAAGTTTTGACTCGATCCGAAATCGATTCATTCCATGAAATCAAACAATTCATGTCTGTATCAAGTTTGTTCAAATGGAGTGGTTGTATTCCTGTTGTTTTGCATTGATTTCATTAAAAACAACCAAATGACTCCTCCACCATATTATTATGCTCCCAAGTTTTGGACTAATGAATCGATTGGTCCCCGAAATCGACAATTCAGTTCGCATCTAAATTGGCTCAAAATGGAGTGGTTGATGTATTCTGGTGGTTCTAGAGATTGATTTCATTCAAAACCCACCATATTATGATGAGTTCTCAAGTTTTGACTCAATCCATATCATTGGTCCATGAAATCGACAATTCAAGTCAGTAGAAGCTCCTTCAAATAGTGTGGATGGTATTGCAGAGTTTAGCCATTGATTTCACTCAAAACCTACCAAAAGACTCTCCCACCATATTATGTTTGTCCCCAAGTTTTGACTCAATAAGATATCGATTGGTCCATGAATCTGACAATTTAGGTTCAGACGCCAGCCTGTCAAATGGAGTGGTTGGTGTCTCATGCTTTGAGATTGATTTCATTCAAAACAACCAAATGACTCCTCCAAACATATTATGATGTTCTGTAAGTTTTGACTCAACTATATCGATTGGTCCATGAAATCGGATAATTCAAGTTTGAAGGAAGTCCGTTCTGAAATAGTGTGGATGGCGTATTGTAGAGTTTTAGCCATTGGATTTCACTCAAAACCCACCAAAAGACTCCTCCCACCATATTATGTTTGTCCCTAAGTTTTGGACTCAATAAGATATCGATTGGTCCATGAAATCGGATAATTCAGTTCGCACGCAGCTTCTGTTCAAATGGAGTGGTTGGTGTATTCCATAGTTCTAGAGATTTGATTTCATTCAAAACCAACCAAATGACTCCTCGCACCATATTATGAGGTTCCCCAAGTTTTGGACTCAATCAGATATCGATTGGTCTATGAAATCGGACAATTCAAGTTCGTAGGAAGTTGCTTCAAATAGAGTGGTTATGTATTAGAGTTTAGCATTGGATTGATTTACTCAAACAAAACAAAAGACTCCTCCCAATATATTATGTTGTTCCAAGTTTTGACTCAACCGAGCATCGATTGGTCCATGAAATCGATAATCTCAGTTCGTAGTACATTCCAAAGAGAGGGTTGGGTATTGTAGTTTTAGCCATTGATTTCACTCAAAACTCAACAAATGACTCCTCCCACCATATTATGATTGTCCTCAAGTTTTGACTCACACATCGATTGTCCATGAATCGAATAACAAGTCCATGAATTTGACAATTCAAGTTCGTGACGCAGCTTCGCTCAAATGAGTGGTTGTGTATTCCATAGTTCTTGAGATTGATTTCATTCCAAACTAACCTAATGACTCTCCCACCATATTATGATTGTTCCCAGTTTTACTCATCCCAAATGATTGGTCCAATGAAATCGCATAATCTGTGTTCATACGCAGTCTGTCTAAATGGAGGGTTGGTGTATTCCATAGTTCTAGAGATTGATTTCATCTAAAACCAACCAAATGACTCCTCCCACCACATTATGATGTTCCCAAGTTTTGGACACAACCAGATACGATCGGTCCATGAAATCGATAATTCAAGTTCAGAGGGAAGTTTTAAATAGAGTAGTTTATGTGATTGTAGAGTTTTAGCCATTGATTTCATCAAACACACAAATGACTCCCACCATATTATGTTGTTCCAAGTTTTGACTCAATCCGATATCGATTGTCCATGAAATCTGATAATTCAAAGACAAGGCAGCTTCTCAAATGGAGGTTGGTGTATTCCATAGTTCTAGAGATTGATTTCATTCAAAAACCAACCAAATGACTCCTCCCACCATATTATGACTTCTCTCAAGTTTTGACTCGATCCGAATCGATTGGTCCATGAAATCGACAATCAGTCTGTAGACATTTGTTCAAATGGAGTACTGGTATTCCATAGTTTTAGAGATTGATTTTCACTTAAAACCAACCAATGATTCTCCCACCTGCATGTGTTCCCAAGTTTTGACTCAACTGAGATCGATTGGTCCATGAAATCGACACCATGTTCAGACGCAGTCTGTTTCAAAATGGAGTGGTTGGTGTATTCCATAGTTCTAGAGATTGATTTCATTCTAAAACCAACCAAATGACTCCTCCCACTATATCATGCCGCCTCAAGTTTTGGACTCGATCCAAATCGATTGGTCCATAAAATCGACACCTAGGTTCGTATAATGTGCTCTCAAATGGAGTGGTTGGTGTATTCCACAGTTCTAGAGATTGGATTTCATTCAAAACCAACCAAATGACTTCTCCCACCACATTATTACGTTCCACAAGTTTTGGACTCGATCGGAAATCGATTGTCTATGAAATCAAATAATTCAAGTTCAGACGTAAGTCTGCTCTCAATGGAGGTTGGTGTATTCCGCTGTTCTAGAGATTGATTTCATTCAAAACCAACCAAATGACTCTCCCACCATATTATTACGCCCTCAAGTTTTGACTGATCCAATCGATTGGTCCATGAAATGAAACAGTTCAGGTTCGTACGAAGTTTATTTTGAAATGGAGTGATTGGTGTATTTGTAGTTTTAGGCCTTGGATTTCATTCAAAACCAACCAAATGACTCCTCCCACCATATTATGACGTTCCCCAAGTTTTGGATTCGATCCGATATCGATTGGTCCATGAAATCAGATAGTTCAAGTTCAGAGGGAAGTTCTTCTAAGATTGAGTGGTTGGTGACAGAAGAGTTTAGCCACTGGATTCCACTCAAAACCCACCAAAAGACTCCTCCCACCATATTATGTGTTCTTCAAGTTGACTCAATCCAATATCGATTGGTCCATGAATCGATAATCTGTGTTCGCACGCAAATTATTTCAAATGGAGTGGTTGGTGTATTCCATAGTTCTAGAGATTGATTTTATTTAAAACTAACCAAATCACTCCTCCCACCATATTATGACATTCCCAAATTTTGACTGATCCAAATCGATTGGTCCATGAAATCAACAAGTCAGGTCTGTATTTAAATTTGTTTCAAATGAAGTGGTTGGTGTATTCCGAGTTTTAGCCATTGATTTCATTCAAACCAACCAAATGACTACACCATATTATGACATTCCCAAGTTTTGACCCGATCCAAATCGATTGGTCCTCAAACGGATAATTCAGTTCATAGGAATTTGCTCTAAATAGAGAGTGGTGTGTATTGTCGAAGTTTTAGCCATTGATTTCACCAAAACCCACCAAAAGACTCCTCCCACCATATTATGTTTTTCCTCAAGTTTGACTCAACTATATCGATTGGTCCATAAATCTGACAATCCAGTTCAGACGCAGTTCTGTCTCAAATGGAGGGTTGGTGTATTCCATAGCTTCTAGAGATTGATTTCATCAAAACCAACCAAATGACTCCTCCCACCATATCATGACTTTCTCCTAAAGTTTTGGACTCGATCCCATATCGATTGGTCCACAAATCGAACAATCTCAACAGACGCAAATTGCTCAAATGGAGGGTGTATTCAGAGTTCTACAGATTGATTTCTTCAAAACCATCCAAATAACCTCCCACAATATTACATGTTCCCAAGTGTTGACCCAAGATATTGATTGGTCCATGACATCGAACAATTCATGTTCAGACGCAGTTGCGCTCAAATGGAGGGTTGGGTATTCCATAGTTCTAGTGATTGATTTCATTCAAAACCAAACACCATGACTTCTCCCACCATATTACGCCCTGTAAGTATTGACTCGATCCAAATCGTTTGGTCCATGAAATGAAACAATTCAGGTTCGTACGAAGTTTGTTTTGAAATGGTGTGATTGGTGTATTTCGTAGTTTTAGGCCTTGGATTTCATTCAAAATCAACCAAATGACTGCTCCCACCATCTTATGACGTTCCCCAAGTTTTGGATTCGATCCGATATCGATTGGTCCATGAAATCAGACAGTTCAAGTTCGTAGGAAGTTCCTTCTAAGATTGAGTGGTTGGCATATTGTCGAGTTTTAGCCATTGGATTTCACTCAAAACCCACCAAAAGACTCCTCCCACCATATTATGTTGTTCCCCAAGTTTTGGACTCAATCCGATATGGATTTGTCCAAGAAATCGGACAATTCAGGTTCGTACGCAGTTGGTTCTGAAATGTAGTGGTTGGTGTATTCCATAGTTATAGAAATTGGATTTCATTCAAACCCAACCAAATGACTCCTCCCACCATATTATGACGTTCCCCAGGTTTTGGATTCGATCCGATATCGATTGGTCCATGAAATCAGACACTTCAAGTTCGGAGGAAGTTCCTTCAAGATTGGAGTGGTTGCATATTGTCAAGTTTTAGCCATTGATTTACCCAAACCCACCAAAAGACTCTCCCACCATATTATGTTGTTCTCAAGTTTTGACTCAATCCGATATGGATTTGTCCAAGAATCGACACCCAGTTCAGACGCAATTGCTCAAATGGAGTGGTTGTGTATTCCATAGTTATAGAGATTGATTTCATTCAAACCCAACCAAATGACTCCTCCCACCATATTACGATGTTCCTCAAATTTTGGACTCAATCCCATATCGATTGGTCCATGAATCGATAATTTAGGTTCGTGACGCTAGCCTGCTTTGAATGGAGTTGATGTATTCCATAGTTTAGGATTGATTTCATCTAAAACCAACCAAATCACTTCTCCCACCATATTATGATGTTCCCAAATTTTGACTCGATCCAAATCGATTGGTCCATGAAATCTAATAAGTCAGTTCGCACAAGTTTGTTCTGAATGGAGGATTGGTATTCTGTAGTTTTAGCCATTGATTTCATTCAAACCAACGAAATGACTCCTCACACCATATTATGACGCTCCCAAGTTTTGATCTAATCCGATATCGATTGGTCCATGAAATCGCATACCAAGTCTCAGAGGAAGTTCCTTCTAAGATTGAGTGGTTGGCATATTGTAGAGTTTTAGCCATTGGATTTCGCTCAAAACCCACCAAAAGACTCCTCCCACCATATTATGTTGTGTCCCCAAGTTTTGGACTCAATCCGATATGGATTTGTCCAAGAAATCGGACAATTCAGGTTCGTACGACGTTTGTTTTGAAATGGAGTGATTGTATTTCATAGTTTTAGGCATTGATTTATTCAAAACCAACCAAATGACTCTCCCACCATTATGACGCTCCCAAGTTTTGATTCGATCCGATATCGATTGGTCCTAAATCGTGATGCCTAAGTTCAGAGGTTCTTCGATCGAAAGAATGGTATATTGTAGAGTTTAGAGATTGGATTTCACTAAAACCTACCAAAAGACTCCTCCCACCATATTATGTTGTTCCCAAGTTTTGACTCAATCCGATATCGATTGGTCCAGAATCGATAATTCAAGTTCGCACGCTAGCCGCTCTGAAATGGAGTGGTTGGTGTATTCATAGTTATAGAGATTGATTTCTACCAAACCCAACCAAATGACTCCTCCCACCATATTATTTATGTTCTCAATTGACTCAACCAATATCGATTGTCCATGAATCAAATGTCGTTCAGATTTAAATTTGTCTCAATGGAAGTGTTGGTGTATTCTGTGTTTTAGCCATTGATTTCATTCAAATCCAACCAAATGACTCCACCATATTATGACATTCCCCTTTTGGACCCAATCCATATCGATTGGTCCTCAAATCGGACAATCCAGGTCTATAGGAATTTCTGCTTCCAAATAGAGGTGGGCGATTGTCATAGTTCTAGCCATTGGATTTCACTAAAACCTACCAAAAGACTCCTCCCACCATATTATGTTTTTCCCTAAGTTTTGACTCAACTGATATCGATTGGTCCATAAATCGACAATTCAGTTCAGACGCACTGCTCAAATGGAGTGGTTGTATTCCATAGTTCTAGAGATTGATTTCATTCAAACCAACCAAATGATTCCTCCCACCATATCATAATCTTCCCTGTTTGACTCGATCCCAGCTGATTGTCCACAATGAACAATCAAGTTCGTGCAACGATTTTGCTCAAATGGAGTGGTGTATTCTGTAGTTCTGCTAGATTGGATTTCATTCCAAACATCCAAATAACTCCTCCTACCTATATTACGGTGTTCCCAAGTTGGACTCAATAAGATACTGATTGGTCCATGACATCGAACAATCATGTTCAGACAAGTCTGCTCACAAATGGAGGGTTGGGTATTCCATAGTTCTAGAGATTGATTTATTCAAAACCAAACACTCATGACTCTCCCACCGTATTATTACGCTCCTGTATTGACTCCGATCCAAATCGATTGGTCCATGAAATGAAACAATTCAGTTCGTACTTAAGTTTGTTTTGAAATGGAGGATTGTATTTCTTGTAGTTTTAGGTCTGATTTCATTCAAACCAACCAAATGACTCTCCCACCATATTATGACGTTCCCAAGTTTTGATCTGATCCTATATCGATTGGTCCATGAAATCGCATAGCCTAAGTTCAGAGGAAGTTCCTTCTAAGATTGAGTGGTTGGTATATTGTCGGTTTTAGCCATTGATTTCACTCTAAACCTACCAAAAGACTCCTCCCACCATATTATGTTGTTCTCAAGTTTGGACTCAACTGATATGGATTTATTCAAGAAATCGAATAATTCAGGTTTGTACGCAATTGCTCAAATGTAGTGGTTGGTGTATTCCATAGTTATAGAAATTGATTTATTCAAACCCAACCAATGACTCCTCCCACCATATTATGACGCTCCTGTTTTGATTCGATCCGACATCGATTGGTCCATGAAATCGCATATCTCAAGTTCGTAGGGTTCTTCTAAGATTGAGGGAGCATATTGTCGGTTTTAGCTATTGGATTTCACTAAAACCTACCAAAAGACTCCTCCCACCATATTATGTTGTTCCCCAAGTTTTGGACTCAATCCGATATGGATTTGTCCAAGAAATCGGATAATTCAGGTTCGCAGCTAGTTCTGCTCTCAAATGTAGTGGTTGGTGTCCTATAGTTATAGAGATTGGATTCTATTCTAAACCTCAACTAAATGACTCTCCCACCATATTACATGTTCCCCAAATTTTGGACTCAATCCCATATCGATTGGTCCATGAAATCGGATAATTTAGGTTCGTACGGAGTTTGTTCAGAAATGGAGTGGTTGGTATATTCCGTAGTTTTAGCCATTGGATTACATTCAAAACCAACCAAATGACTCCTCCCACCCTATTATGACGTTCCCCAAGTTTTGGATTCGATCCGATATCGATTGATCCATGAACCGATAGTCTGCTCGAGGGAAGTTCCTTCTAAGATTGAGTGGTTGGCATATTGTAGAGTTTAGCCATTGGATTTCGCTTTCAAACTCACCAAAGACTCCTCCCACCATATTATTGTGTCTCAAGTTTTGACTCAATCCGAGGCATGGATTTGTCCAAGAAATCGGATACACTTCTTGTTCAGATAGCAGTCTTTCGAAATGGAGTGGTTGTTGTATTCTATAGTTATAGAGGATTGACTTCATCTCAAACTCAACCAAATGACTCCTCCCACCATATTACGATGTTCCCAAATTTGACTCAATCCGACATCGATTGGTCCCTAAATCGAACAATTCAGGTCTATAGAATTCGCTCTAAATGAGAGTGGTAAGGTATTGTAGAGTTTTAGATTGATTTCACCAAAACTCACCAAAAGACTCCTCCCACCATATTATGTTTTCCCAGTTTTGACTCACATGATATCGATTGGTCCATGAAATTGACAATCTAGGTCTGACGCAGTCTGCTCTGAAATGGAGGGTTGGTGTATTCCATAGTTCTAGAGATTGATTTCATTCAAAACCCACCAAACTCCTCCCACCATATTTTGACATTCTCCAAGTTTTGCACTCCATCCAAATCGATTGGTCCATGAAATCAAATAATTCAGGTTCAGACAAGTTTGTTCAGAAATGAGGTTGGTATATCTCAGTTTTGAAGCATTTGATTATATTCAAAACCAACCAAATGACTCTCCCACCATTATGACGCTTCCCTAAGTTTTGATCTGATCCGAGCATCACTGGTCCATGAAATCAGATGCTGTCTGTAGGAAGTTCCTTTCTAAGATTGAGTGGTTGGTATTGTAGAGTTTTTAGTTATTGATTTCGCCTCAAACCCACCAAAAGACTCCTCCCACCATATTATGTTGTGTCCCTGTTTTGACTCAATCCGATATCGATTGGTCCAAGAAATCGACAATTCAGATTGTAATGCTAGCCTGCTCTCAAATGGAGGTTGTTGTATTCCAGGTTATAGAGATTGACTTCATTCAAACCCAACCAAATGACTCCTCCCACCATATTACATGTTCTAAGTTTTGACTCAATCCGAGGTCGATTGGTCCATGAAATCTGATAATTCAGCTGGGGACGTAGCCTGTTTCAAATGGAGTGGTTGGTATCTATAGTTCTAGAGATTGATTTATTCAAACCAACCAAATGACTCCTCCCACCATATCATGACATTCTCAAACTTTGGACTCGATCCAAATCTATTGGTCCATGAAATCAAATTCGTCCGTGAATAAGTTTGTTCTGAAATGGAGTGGTTGGTGTATTCTGAGTTTTAAATACTGGATTTCATCAAAACCACCAAATGACTCCCACCATATTATGACATTCCCAAGTTTTGACTCATCCAAATCGATTGGTCCCAAATCTGACATTCAGGTCTATAGAATTTCGCTTCGAAATAGAGTGAAGGATTAGAGTTTTAGCCATTGGATTTACTCAAAACCAACAAAGACTCTCCCACCATGTTATGTTTTTCCTAAGTTTTGACTCAATCCGACATCGATTGGTCCATGAAATTGACAATCGGTGTTCAGACACAAATTGCTCAAATGGAGTAATGTATTCCATAGTTCTAGAGATTGATTTCATTCAAAACCAACCAAATGACTCCTCCACCATATTATGATTCCTCAAGTTTGGACTCCATCCCATCGATTGGTCCACAAATCGGACAATTCAGTTCGTGATGGTTTATTCTAAATGGAGGGAGCAGGTATTCCAGAGGTTCTAGAGATTGGATTTTTACTCAAAACCAACAAATACTCCTCCTACCATATTACTTGTTCCCAAGTTTTGACTCACTGTATATCGATTAT
>NC_142705.1:19134665-19253811 GCF_029339155.1 Prunus mume
GTAACATCATAACATGGTAGGAGGTCATTTGGTTGGTTTTGAATGAAATCCAATCTCTAGAACTATGAATACACCACCCTCCATTTAGAATGAACTGCGTCTGAACTGATTGTCGATTTCGCCGACTCAATCGATGTCGGATTGAGGAACAACATAATATGGTGGGAGAGAGAGTCTTTTGGTGGGTTTTGAGTGAAATGCAATCTCTAGAACTATGAATACCCAACCCTCCATTTGAGCAGTGTGCCTGAAGTCTGAATTGTCGTTTCATGGACGATCGATTTGGATCGAGTCAAAACTTGGGAGCGTCTTAACATGGTGGGAGGGTCATTTGGTTATTTTGAATGAAATCAAATCTAAAACTATGGAATACACAGACCACTCATTTGAGCAAGCGGTGTGCGAACTTCTGGTGTCAGGTTAAGTGGCCAATCGATGTCGGATTGAGTCAAAACTTGGAACAACATAATATGGTGGGAGGAGTCTTTTGGTGGGTTTAGTGAAATCAATCTCTAGAACTATGGAATACATAACCACTCCATTTCATAAGCGAGCTGTATGCAGACCTGGGTGTCAGATTTCGTGGACGATGATTTTGATCGAGTCCCAAAACTTGGCGTACAACATAATATGGTGGAGGTGTCTTTTAGTGGGTTTGAGTGAAATCCAATCTCTAGAACTATGGAATTTACCACTCCATTTAGAACAGAACTGTGCGAACACAGATTGTCAGATTCATGGACCATCGATTTCGGATCAGTCAAAACTTGAGAGCGTCTTAACAATGGGAGAGGTCATTTGGTTGGTTTGAATGAAATCCACCTCTAAAGCTTATGAATATAACCCTCTCCATTTGACTAACGTCTGAACACAGAATTATCAGTTTTCATCGACCAATCGATGTCAGTTGAGTCCAAAACTTGAGAGACAACATAATATTGTGAGTCTTTTGGTGGTTTGGTGAAATCAATCTGGGAGGCTATGGAATACACAACCACTCCATTTGAGCAGGCTGTGCCGAACTGGGTTGTCAGATTTATGGACCAATCGATTGGATCGAGTCAAAACTTGTGGAGCGTCATAACATGGTGGGAGGAGTCATTTGGTTGGTTTGAATGAAATCCAATCTGGAACTATGGAATACCAACCACTCCATTTGAGCATTTAACGTCTGAACACAATATCGATTTCATCGACCAATCGATGCTCAGTTGAGTCCCAAACTTGGGAACAACATAATATGGTGGGAGAGTCTTTTGAGTAGGTTAAAGTGAAATCAATCTCTAGAACTATGGAATACACCAACCACTTATTCAGAAAGGGCGTACCTACGAACTGAGGTGTAAAATTTCATGGACCAATCGATTTGGATAAAGTCCAAAGCGTGAAACGTCATGTATGAGTGGAGGAGTCATTTCGTTAGTTTGAATAAATCAATCTCTAGAACTATGGAATACACCAACCACTCCATTTGAGCAATTGCGTACAAAGCTGGATTGTCGTTCGCCACCAATCGATATCAGTTGAGTCCTAAACAGAACAACATAATATGGTGGGAGGAGTCTTTTGGTGGGTTTGGTGAAATCCAATCTCTAGAACTATGGATACACCAACGCTCCATTTGAACTAAAGTAATGCGAACTGAATTATCAGATTTCATGGACCAATCGATTTCGGATCCAGTCCAAAACTTGGGGAACGTCATAACATGGTGGGAGGAGTCATTTGGTTGGTTTTGAATAGAATCCAATCTCTAGAACTATGGAATACATAACCTCCATTTAAGACCAATTTGTGCGAACCTAAATTTATCGGAATTTCATGGACAATCGATTTGGATCAGTCCAAAACTTGAGAGCGTCATAACATGGTGGGAGGAGTCATTTGGTTGGTTTTGAATGAAATCCAATTTCTAGAACTATGGAATACACCAACCACTCCATGTCAGAACAAACTGCGTACGAACCTGAATTGTCCGATTTCCTCGACCAATCGATATCGGATTTAGTCCAAAACTTGGGGAACAACATAATATGGTGGGAGGAGTCTTTTGGCGGGTTTTGAGTGAAATCTGTCTCTAGAACTATGGAATGCACCAACCACTCCATTTCAGAACGAACTGTGCACGAACCTGAATTGTTCGATTTCATGGACCAATCGATTTCGGATCAAGTCCAAAACTTGGGGAACGTCATAACATGGTGGGAGGAGTCATTTGGTTGGTTTTGAATGAAATCCAATCTCTAGAACTATGGAATACACCAACCACACCATTTCAGAGCGAAGCGTACTGCGAGCTGGAGATGTCAGATTCATGGACCAATCGATTTGGATCGATCCAAAACTTGGGAAACGTCATAACATGGTGGGGAGTCATTTGGTTGGTTTTGAATGAATCCAATTTCTAGAACATAGAACCATAACCACTCCATGTTCGAACAAGCTGCGTCTGAACTGAATTGTCGATTCCTTGACCAATCGATATCAGTTTAGTCAAAACTTAAGGTACAACATAATATGGTGGGAGTCTTTTGGTGGGTTAGATGAAATCAATCTAAGAACTATGGAATACCCAGCCACCCCATTTTCAGGAAAGGCGGTTGCGAGAACTGAATTATCCGATTTCATGGACCAATCGATTCGGATCAAGTCCAAAACTTGGTGAGCGTCATAACATGGTGGGAGAGTCATTTGTTGGTTTTGAATAGAAATCAATCTCTAGAACTATGGAATACCAACCCTCCATTTGAGCTTAAGTGTACACGCACTGAATTATCCGATTTCATGGACCAATCGATTTGGATCGAGTCCAAAACTTGAGAACGACATAACATGGTGGGAGAGTCTTTTGGTTTAGTTTGAATAAATCCAAAATCTAAAACTATGAGAATACACCAACCATTTCAGAGCAGTATGTACAAGAACTGAATTGTCGATTTTGTCCCAGTCGATGCTCGGATTGAGTCCAAAACTTGGGAACAACATTATAGTGCGAGGAGTCTTTTGGTGGAGTTTGGTGAAAATCAATCTCTGAACCTATGGAATACACCAACACTCCATTTCGAAACAGTGTATGAACTGGATTGTCCAGATTTCATGGACCAATCGATTTCGGATCGAGTCCAAAACTTGAGGAACGTCATAACGGTGGGAGGAGTCATTTGGTTGGTTTGAATGAAATCAACCTCTAAAGCATGGAATAAACTGCTCCATTTGAGAAAAATAGCGTCTGAACTGGGTGTCCGATTCATCGACCAATCGATGTCGGTTGAGTCAAAACTTGAGGAACAACATAATATTGTGGGAGGAGTCTTTTGGTGGGTTTCGAGTGAAATCCAATCTCTAGAACTATGGAATACACCAACCACTCCATTTGAGCAGAACTTTGCGAACACAGATTATCGATTCATGGACCAATCGATTTGGATGAGTCAAAACTTGGGAGCGTCATAACACGGTGGGAGGAGTCATTTGGTTGGTTTGAATGAAATCAACCTCTAAAACTGTGTGGAATACAAACCTCCATTTAATTCTGCGTCACGAACTGAATTGTCGATTCATCATCGACCAATCGATATCAGTTGAGTCCAAAGCAGGAACAACATAATATTGTGGAGCAGTCTTTTGGTGGGTTTCGGTGAAATCAATCTCTAGAACTATGGAATACACCAACCACTCCATTTGAGCAGCGTGCGAACTGGGTGTCAGGTTTAATGGACCAATCGATTTGGATCGAGTCCAACTTGTGGAGCGTCATAACATGGTGGGAGTCATTTGGTTGATTTTGAATGAAATCAATCTCTAGAACTATGGAATACACCAACCACTCCATTTGAGCAGTGCGTCTGAACTGGGATTGTCGAGTTCATCGACCAATCGATATAGGATTGAGTCCCAAACTTGAACAACATAATATGGTGGGAGGAGTCTTTTGGTGGGTTTGGTGAAATCAATCTCTAGAAGCTATGGATACACAACGTCCATTTAGAACAAGCGTACAGAACACAGAATTGTCGTTCATGGACCGATCGATTCGGATCGAGTCCAAAACTTAGGGTACAACATAATATGGTGGGAGGAGTCTTTTGGTGGGTTTCTGGTAAATCAATCTGGAACTATGGAATCACCAACCACCCATTTGGAAGGAGGCGGTGCACGAACTGGTGTAAGTTCATGGACCAATCGATTTCGGATCGAGTCCAAAACTTGGGGAACGTCATAACATGGTGGGAGGAGTGATTTGGTTGGTTTTGAATGAAATCCAATTTCTAGAACTATGGAATACCAACCTCCATGTCGAGAACAAGCTATGTCTGAACTAGGTGTCAGATTTCCTCGACCAATCGATGTGGTTTAGTCCAAGCAGGAACAACATAATATGGTGGGAGGAGTCTTTTGCGGGTTTTGAGTGAAATCCGTCTCTAGAACTTTGGAATACTGTACTCCATTTGAGCAGAAATGTCACAGAACTTTGAATGTAGATTTCCTCGACCAATCGATATCGGATTTAGTCCAAAACTTGGGGAACAACATAATATGGTGGGAGGAGTCTTTTGGCGGGTTTTGAGTGAAATCCGTCTCTAGAACTTTGGAATGCACCAACCACTCCATTTCAGAACGAACTGTGCACGAACCTGAAGTGTCAGATTTCCTCGACAATCGATGATCTCGGTTTAGTCAAAACGAGAACAACATAATATGGTGGGAGGAGTCTTTTAGCGGGTTTGAAGTGAAATCCGTCTCTAGAACTATGGAATGCCAACACTCCATTTGGAAACGACGTACGAACCTGGTGTTCGATTTCATGGACCAGTCGATTTCGGATCGAGTCCAAAACTTGGGGAATGTCATAACATGGTGGGAGGAGTCATTTGGTTGGTTTTCAATGAAATCCAACCTGTAAAACTATGGAATACACCAACCACTCCATTTCAGAACGAACTGTGTACGAACCTGCATTGTCCGATTTCGTGGCCCAATCGATATCGGATCGAGTCCAAAACTTGGGGAACAGCATAATATGGTGGGAGGAGTCTTTTGGTGGGTTTCGAGTGAAATCCAATCTCTAGAACTATGGAATACACCAACCACTCCATTTGATAACGAACTTGTACTGAACTGAATTATAGATTCATGGATGTCGATGGATCAGTCCAAAGCAGGAACATCATAACATGGTGGGAGGAGTCATTTGGTTGGTTTTGAATGAAATCCAATCTCTAGAACTATGGAATACACCAACCACTCCATTTAAGAATGAGCTAACGTCTCGAACTTTGAATTGTCCGATTTCATCGACAATCGATATCGGATTAAGTCAAAACAGGAACAACATAATATGGTGGGAGGAGTCTTTTGGTGGGTTTGAGTGAAATCAATCTCTAGAACTATGGAATACACCAACCACTCCATTTGAGCAGTGATACGAACACAGGGTGTCGATTCATGGACCAATCGATTTGGATCAGTCAAAACTTGAGGCATCATAACATGGTGGGAGAAGTCTTTTGGTTGGTTTGAGATAAATCAAAATCTAAAACTATGGAATACACCAACCACTCCATTTGAGCAGTTATGTCGAACTGAATTGTCCGGTTAATGTGATCGATGCTCAGTTAGGTCCAAAGGGAGAACAACATAATATGGTGGGAGGAGTCTTTGGGTGGGTTTTGAGTGAAATCCAATCTCTAGAACTATGGAAAACACCAACCACTCCATTTCATAACGAACTGTGTACGAACCTGAATTGTCCGATTTCGTGGACCAGTCGATTTCTGATCGAGTCCAAAACTTGGGGTACAACATAATATGGTGGGAGGTGTCTTTTGGTGGGTTTCGAGTGAAATCCAATCTCTAGAACTATGGAATACACCAACCACTCCATTTGAGCAGGCGTACACAATTTAGATTGTCGGTTTCATGGACCAATCGATTTCGGATCGAGTCCAAAACTTGAGGAACGTCATAACACGGTGGGAGGAGTCATTTGGTTGGTTTTGAATGAAATCCAACCTCTAAAACTCTGGAATACACAAACCACTCCATTTGAGAAAAAGAGCTGTATCTGATTTTGAATTGTCCGATTTCATCGACCAATCGATATCGGATTGAGTCCAAAACTTGGGGAACAACATAATATTGTGGGAGGAGTCTTTTGGTGGGTTTGAGTGAAATCAATCTCTAGAACTATGGAATAGACCAACCACTCCATTTGAGAACAACTGTGCCACGAACCTGAATTGTCCGATTTAATGGACCAATCGATTTCGGATCGAGTCCACAACTTGTGGAACGTCATAACATGGTGGGAGGAGTCATTTGGTTGGTTTTGAATGAAATCCAATCTCTAGAACTATGGAATACACCAACCACTCCATTTGAAAAAAGCTGTGTCTGAACACAGATTGTCCGATTTCATCGACCAATCGATATCGGATTGAGTCCAAAACTTGGGAACAACATAATATTGTGGGAGGAGTCTTTTGGTGGGTTTCGAGTGAAATCCAATCTCTAGAACTATGGAATAGACCAACCACTCCATTTGAGCGAAGCGTACACGAACACAGATTGTCCGGTTTAATGGACCAATCGATTTGGATCGAGTCACAACGTGGGGCGTCATAACATGGTGGGAGGAGTCATTTGGTTGGTTTTGAATGAAATCCAATCTCTAGAACTATGGAATACACCAACCACTCCATTTGAGCGAGCTGCGTACGAACTGAATTGTCCGATTTCATCGACCAATCGATGTCAGTTGAGTCCCAAACTTGGGAACAACATAATATGGTGGGAGGAGTCTTTTGGTGGGTTTGAGTGAAATCAATCTCTAGAACTATGGGATACACTTGAGCACTCCATTTGAGAACAAGCGTACACGAACTTTGGTGTCAGATTCATGGATCGTTCGATTTGGATCGAGTCAAAACTTGAAGTACGACATAATATGGTGGGAGGAGTCTTTTGGTGGGTTTGGGTGAAATCAATCTCTAGAACTATGGAATACACTAACCACTCCATTTGAAGCAGGCTGTGCACGAACTGGAATTGTCGATTTAAGTGGACGATCGATTCGGATCGAGTCAAAACTTGGGGTACAATATAATATGGTGGGAGAGTCTTTTGGTGGGTTTCGGTGAAATCCAATCTCTAAAACTATGGAATACACCAACCACTCCATTGACAGCTGTATACGAACTTGAATTGTCGATTCGTGCTTTAATCGATATCAGTTGAGTCAAAACTTGAGAACAACATAATATGGTGGGAGGAGTCTTTTGGTTGGTTTCGAGGGAAATCCAATGGATAAAATTATGCAATACCCGAACCACTCCGTTTGAGAACAAACTTGCCATGAACCTGGTATGGATTTCATGGACCAATCGATATCGGATTGAATCCAAAACTTGGGGAAAAACATAATATGGTCGGAGGAGTGTCTTTTGGTGGGTTTTGAGTGAAATCCAATGCCTAAAACTCTACAATATTCCAACCACTCTATTTCAGAACGAACTTCCTACGAACTTGAATTGTCCGATTTCATGGACCAATCAATACCGGATTGAGTCCAAAATTGGGAAAACTGTAAGATGGTGGGAGGAGTCATTTGGTTGGTTTTGAATGAAATTCGATCTCTAGAACTATGGAATACACCAACTTCTGCATTTAATGACAGGCTAGCGTCTGAACTGATTGTCCCATCTCATCGACCAATCGATATCGGATTGAGTTCAAAACTTGGGGAACAACATAATATGGTGGGAGGAGTCTTTTGGTGGGTTTCAAGTGAAATCAAATGGATAAAACTATGCAATACACGAACCATTCCATTTCAAGACCAGACTTGCCATGAACTGAATTATCCGATTTCATAGACCAATCGATATCGGTTGAGTCAAAACTTGGGAAAAACATCAGATGGTGGAAGGAGTCTATTGGTGGATTTTGAGTAAAATCCGATGGCTAAAACTCTACAATCGCCAACCACTCTGTTACTAACAAACTTCATTCGAACTTGAATTCTCCGATTTCATGGACCGATCAATGTCGGATTGAGTCCAAAACTCGGGGAACACCGTAATATGGTGGGAGGAGTTATTTGGTTGGTTTTGAATGAAATCCAATCTCTAAAGCATGGAGTACACGAACCACTCCATTTAGACAGGCGTGTCTATGAACTGAATTGCTGATTTCTTGGACCAATCGATGTCAGATTGAGTCAAAACTTGGGAACACCGTAATATGGTGGGAGAGTCATTTGGTTGGTTTTGAATGAAATCAATCCCTAGAACTATGGAATACACCAACCACTCCATTTCGGAAAGGCTGCGCGAACACAATTTGAATTCTCGATTTCATGGACCAATCGATATCGGATTGAGTCCAAAACTTGGGGAACACCCTAATATGGTGGGAGGAGTCATTTGGTTGGTTTTGAATGAAATCCAATCTCTAGAACTATGGAATACACCAACCACTCCATTTCAGAGCAGACTTCCTACGAACTTGAATTGTCGATTCATGGACCAATCGATGTCGGATTGAGTCGAAACAGGGAACACCGTAATATGGTGGGAGGAGTCGTTTGGTTGGTTTGAATGAAATCAATCTAGGAACTATGGAATACACCAACCTCCATTTGAGCGAGCTGTATCTGAACAGACTGATTGTCCGATTTGAGAACCAATAGATTTCGGATCGAGTCAAAACTTGGGGAGCGTCATAATATGGTAGGAGGAGTCATTTATTTGGGTTTGAATGAAATCCAATGCCTAGAACCATGGAATACCCCAACCACTCCATTAGGAAGGCTAACGTCTGAACACGAAGATTACCCCATTTAAGTGGACCAATCGATTTGGATTGAGTCCAAAACTTAGGGAACATCATAATATGGCGGGAGGAGTCATTTGGTTGGTTTTGAATAAAATTCAATCACTAGAACTATGAAATACACAAACCACTCCATTTCATAATGAAATCCAATCTTTAGAACTATGGAATACACCAACTTGATCCATTTCCGAGAACAAACTATGTACGAACTGTTTGAATTGTCAATTTGAGGACCAATCGATTTCGGATCAAGTCCAAAACTTGGGGAACATCATAATATGGTGGGAGGAGTCATTTGGTTGGTTTTGAATGAAATCCAATCTCTAGAACTATGGCACACACCAACCACTCCATTTGAGCATACTTTGCGTCTGAACTGAATTATCCGATTTAGTGGACCAATCGATTTGGATCGAGTCCACAACTTGGAGAAAAACATAATATGGTGGGAGGACTCTTTTGGTGGGTTTTGAGTGAAATCCAATGGCTAAAACTCTACAATACCCCAACCACTCTATTTGAAGCGAACTTCCTCTGAACTTGAATTGTCAGATTTACGTGGACCAATCAATGCGGATTCAGTCCAAAACTTGGGGAACATCGTGATATGGTGGGAGGAGTCATTTGGTTGATTTTGAATGAAATCCAATCTCCAGAACTATGGAATACACCAACCACTCCATTTTAGGACTGGCGTACGAACTGAATTGTCGATTTAGTGGACCAATCGATTTCGAATCGAGTCAAAACTTGGGAACGTCACAATATGGTGGGAGTAGTCATTTGATTGGTTTTGAATGAAATCCAATCTCAAGAACTATGGAATACACCAACCACTCCATTTCAGAGCAGACTTCCTGAACTTGAATTGTCCGATTTCATGGACCAATCGATGCTCGGATCGAGTCCGAAACTTGGGGAACACCGTAATATGGTGGGAGGAGTCGTTTGGTTGGTTTTGAATGAAATCCAATCTCTAGAACTATGGAATAAACCAACCACTCCATTTCAGAACGAAGTGTGCAAACCTGAAGCTTTTGTCCGATTTAGTGGACCAATCGATTTGGATCGAGTCCAAAACTTGGGGAACGTCATAATATAGTGGGAGGAGTCATTTGGTTGGATTTGAATGAAATCCAATCCCTAGAACTATGGAATACATAACCACTCCATTTTAGAACGGGCTGCGTCACGAACTGAATTATCGATTCGTGGCCCAATCGATGCTCGAATTGAGTCCAAAACTTGGGGAACAACATAATATGGTGGGAGGAGTCTTTTGGTGGGTTCGAGTGAAATCCAATGGATAAAACTGTGCAATACGAACCACTCCATTTAGAACGAACTTGCCATGAACCTGAATTGTCCGATTTCATGGACCAATCGATATCGGATTGAGTCCAAAACTTGGGGACCATCGTAGTATGGTGGGAGGAGTCATTTCTTTGGTTTTGAATGAAATCCAATCTCTAGAACTATGGAATACAATGATAACTCATATATTTATATATTTATACTATCCGTTTCTAGTCTATTTGTGATGTTTTTGAGTTAAACATGTTGCGTTTTACACTATTTTGTGTTAGTATGCAGTTGCACCTACTTTAGTATCAAGTTGAAGGCAAAAGAAATCAAAACATGTCAATTTTGGGAGCTGGCCATTATTCAAACGTGGAAACAAATTTCGTGACCTGTTTTGAAGTCCAAATAAAGATCCAAAGCGAACTGGCTTGTTTAAAGACTAAGAGCATAATGGGAAAGTAATGGGGATTTCTAGCCTTTGATGTGGAGGTGCCAAATAAGGCAAAAACGTGCAAAATAAAGGCTGATTTATTAGGATCTCTTTGGAATATCTGACAACCTCTTTTACCCCATAAAAACTTTCCTTTTAGCCACTTTCACAGACCCTATTTATTTTGGACGAATTTCACAACCCTTGAGATCCTTCTTTTTGTCATTCTCCCCTTTCACACACACTTAAACCCTAGCCGCCCATATATTTCCACCATCAAGACTCATTGTAGGAGGCTGTTCTTGGAGAAGTTCAACATCAGAATCGGTTCAAGGGTTTCCTCTCATGAATTTATTTTCACTCATGTTGTTTATTTTCGTTTTAATCTTTGTGAACATGATGTGTAACTAAATTCATAGCTAGGATTTCGATGTAGCCTTGCAACATTGATCCATGTTTCTAAGTTAAAGTATTCAGTTCATCAATCTATTTCTTGTTTCATTCACTGAATCTATTGTTAAATTTGTTTGTCAATTTTAATGTTGGATCACCATTAGGGTTGCCCACAGATTATCTAGTCAAGGTTATTGTCAACATCATGCTTAATCTTGGTAGACATGTGAATGAATGAAGAGAATGCTATGCAAACATCCTGCCGTGTGTTTTCTTCGGTTCTTTAACGTTTTCTCCTATGTTAATGACTCTTAACCTGGAGCCAAAGTTGAACATCCCAATTAGGTTGCAGATTAGGAGAATTTGATCAAAACCACACATCATATGGCTGATCATATATATGTAAAACGAACTCTGGAAACAGGTTGGTAGTTGAATATGGTTTAACTTCATAAACATGGAATTGGTTTTGCAATGGTGAACTCGAAATCCCTGGTCTCATCCATATTCTTTCTTCCATCAATATCTCATTCGCTGCTACATTCTTCTTGCATTTTAAGTTATTTTTCGTTTACAACACAAACTACTCTTAATTTGTCACTTTCACTTTTAGTTAGGGTTCTTTCAAAACTAGTAATTTATAGAGGTCCAATCGGTCCTTGTGGTTCGACACCATTGCTTGTACCATTATACTAACCATATATTGGCACTCGGAAGGAACACAACATACACCAACCACTCCATTTGAGCAGAACGAACTGCGTACGAACCAGGTTGTCCGATTTCAAGGATCAGTCGTTATCGGATTGAGTCCAAAACTTGGGGAAAAACATAATATGGTGGGAGGAGTCTTTTGGTGGGTTTTGAATGAAATCCAATGGCTAAAACTCTACAATACGCCAACCACTCTATTTCATAACGAACTTCCTACGAACTTGAATTGTTCGATTTCATGGTCCAATCGATATCGGATTGAGTCCAAAACTTGGGGAACATCGTAATATGGTGGGAGGAGTCATTTGGTTGGTTTTGAATGAAATCCAGTCTCTAAAATTATGGAATAGACCAACCACTCCATTTCAGAACGAACTGTGTACGAACTTGAATTGTCCGATTTCGTGGGCCAATCGATTTTGAATCGAGTCCAAAACTTGGGTAACGTCATAATATGGTGGGAGGAGTCTTTTGGTTGGTTTTGAATGAAATCCAATGTTGTTAAAATGTTAACTCGCAATAGTACGGGCCAATTAGTAATATAGCAAGACAAGTACGAGGTCGTACCCACGAGGACTGGGAAGTGAAAATTTGTTATGTACTTAGATTACCAAATTCAAGAAAGTAGGAAGTTAAGTCTAAAATAGAATTTAAAGCAAGAGTGATTGTAATTGTTGAACAAATGAGGGAAAATGAAATTTCAAACAAAAGCAAAGTGAGCAATTGTAACAAAGAGTGTTTTCGTGGGCTGGAAAACAGATTGGGAGACTAGGGCATTCGATTCACCATAACAATTCAATTCAAGGTTATAAGGAGTCAAGTGACAAGTCTAATTCGGATTCAAAAGATTGATTCTAGCTAAAGTATGATTAGGCCATGGTGTCTGGTCCTAACCTTGTGTTCCTAATTCCCTAACTTCATCATTTGTTGTCTAGCCTAAGTTAAGCATTAGGAACTCATTAAGCATAGAAGAACAATTTAAACAACCAAGCATGTATCTAATCCCTGTTGTCGAATGTCCATACATACTTTTCTTATTCATAGTTCAATTGAATCAAAGCATGGTGTCTACTCTTAATTCAAACCAAGATAGCTAATATACAAGTTCTAATGGTGATCAATCATCCAAACAAGCATATTAAGCTGATAAGCATAATGAATAAGAACATGAATCATGAATCAAACTTGAAACTTAGAACTTCAACTTATAAACCCAGAATATACATGTTAGGTTACATGAAGTCCTAGTTATGAATTTAGCTACTCATAATGGAAATGAAACTTAACAGAAATGAGAAAACATAATGAATGTAATAAGAGTGGAAAAACCCATTTCAAAGTTACTTGTGGTGTCCAAGGCTTCTCCAAGTGCTTCTCCACACCTAATGTTGCTCTAAGAGCTTCCTCACATCTAGAGTATGGCAACTAAAGAGGTGATTTGAGATGAGTTTGGGTGAGTGGTGATGGCAGAGAAAGAGGAAATTCGTAGGAAATGAAAGGAAGGCTTGTTGGAGCTGTTTTGGTGATTTGGGACTGAATGGAGTGTTTGGGGAAGGATGGGAGTGTTAGAGGATGGCTGAAGTGAATTTTAGGCTGAATGGGTGACTCCTTGAATGAGTGTGCATCACTCTATTTATAGAGTGCAAATTCATTCTCCCCCTTTGGCTGGTGAAGCACACCCATTCCTATTGTTCCCATTTATGCAGCTGCCCACGAGTTCCCATGCTGCTGATTTGATGTAGCCCATGTCTCTAGGAATATCGACTCCCCATGCCTTATGAGTTTCCATCTTTGTCTTGTCGACACATGGCTCAACGACTAGCGATTGCATTCTGAGCATGGTGTGCATTTTGATGGGCTCACGCAGTTAGGGTTGACTTAATCAATTGATACATTTGAGTAGTTTGAAGTTCAGACTCTCATCTTTCCAAGCACATATTATATGGGCCAATCAAAGTTGGGAGAAAGGCGTTAAGGCGAAATGAGTTGCTAACCTAGTCTGCTCGTTTTGCACCATTTTGCATCTTTTCTTATCCAAAGGCACCATTGCTACCTCAAGCTCAATGGTGAATGATAAGCAGAAAGGGATTAAAAGCACACGTTTGACTCAATAACATAACCAAATCATAAGTTAGAAGGGTACAAAATGATATACAATTGTGAACTGATCAAATACCCCAAGACCTAGATTTTGCTAGTTCTCAGGCAAAACAAAAGAAAACAAAGTTAAAAACAAAACAAGAAGTTTAACTAAACCACTTCTGCGGATAACTCGATTGCATTGAGCATATGCAACAAGCCTTTAAACCTCTAGGCATCCCTAGTAGGAGGAGTTGTGTCTCTGAGGTTTATGAACGATACCCACAAGCGCTTTCTGACTCTACAAAACAAAAGGTTAGAAAACTAACTTTGAAACGACTAATGAAAATGAAAGAAAACTTTAATCATACCTCCAACACCAGAGAGTTGCCCGGATAGATGATCAATAAGTGTGTAAAGTGGAAGCTATAGCTCAAAGGCACACGGCTTCAAAGTAAACATACTCAAATCTTGAAGGAAGAACATGCTTCAACTCTAATTCTCACATATAGCACTCAATCACTCAGAACCTATGGTTTTATTCTCTCAAACAAGCATAAGTGAGTATATGAAATAGAAGCACGATATTTGGTTAGATCTCATGAAGGGAATCAAATACTAAGAATAGAGATACACACATACATACCAGCACCCATGAATACATCCTCAAAGATCAGCTAGGTCTTTCACAAGGTTGTAATGAATGGCTAAGGTTAGGGGAAATGGAAGAGTTGGAAGAACACAATTAACTTAAGAACATACCAAGGTTGCATTCTTCATTGATCTGCAAGGTATCATTGATTTAGAATGATATGGCTGCAAGTTCATAGCATCATCTGGCATAGACCTTATATTTCACATCTAGATCAAATCGAAACACTTTCTCCGAAACATTTTCTCTTTATCTTTCTTATTTGCCGACTTGATCTACTTCTTCTTTAACTTCATTGCACAGATTCACACCAATTTACATTTAGGCATGTAGCAGCAACTTCCTTGCTTCAAACTTTATCTTGGCACACCTTGGTATATTTCTAAGCTATAGGGTATTGCTATAATAGGTTAAATATCTCAGATTGAGATACAAGGTTAGGGGAATTATGAGGGTGATAGAAGAAAAAGGCTTGAAGTGTTTGGCTGCAAGAGAGCTGATGGAACACACGAGTGGGTAGGGTGAAAAGAAATCACAGAGAATGGTTATACACACATAGCCTAGCATCACTTCAATGAGTTCATTCATGAATGAGAGCATGCACTTGATATCTGCAAAGAGAATCATCCTTAGTATTTAATCAAAATGGAACAATGAGATCATTTGGAGTGAATTGAAGAAAATAAGTAGAGATGAGGAATAGAAACACTTTAAACCCCCTCAAGAATGAAATTAGGCTCGAAATAGCTCACTAGGGTAGTCTCCACTATTCTCCTTCAAGAATCAGAGCATGGTACCTTAGCCACCAGAATTCTAAGAGCAAAAGCTTTGTGAAGTGTAAAATTTCTGATATGAAAATCTCAATGGCAGCTCCATAGCATTGATTGTATGAAATTCAAAAAAAAAAAAAAAATAGTGACAAGCGGACGAAAATTGTAAACACAAATGAACAAAAATTGAAAACCTCCCCCCCAGACCTGAATTGAACATTGTCCTCAATGTTAAAGCATAATAAAGATGAGTGAGAACATGTAAACAATAAGGGGAAAGTTTAAGACCAAGGATTAGAGTTATTCTTCAACACATGGGTTGCCTCCCAAGAAGCGCCTTAGTTAATGTCTTGGCAAGACATTATGTGATTAGCTAACTTGATTGTACGAATGGAAGATGATCCACCACATGACCAGTTTGAATTCCAACTAACACTCCCTCATAGAATGGCTTTAAACGTTGTCCATTTACTTTGAAAGTCAAGCCATCTTTAGGGTTTTGAATCTCCACAGCTCCATAGGGAGAAACATTGACCACGGTGAATGGGCCAAGCCACCTAGCCTTCAATTTTCTGGAAAGAGGCATAAGCGTGAGTTAAACAAAAGAACGACATACTTTTGGTGAACTCTTTCCGTTGAATGTTCTGTCATGGTAACTCTTGGTTCGTTCTTTGTAAAGCCTTGCATTCTTATAGGACTCATGTCTAATTTCTTCCAATTCATTGAGCTGAAACTTTCTAACATGGCCGGCCTTGTCCAGATCAAAATTCAACTTCTTGATGGCCCAAAAAGCATTGTGTTCAAGCTCCATTGGCAAGTGACAGGCTTTCCCAAACACAAGACGATAAGGGCTCATTCCGATGGGAGTCTTATATGCAGTCCTATAAGCCCATAATGCATTATTCACCATCTTCTCTAGGATGTGCTTAATTTCTCTGTTGCTTATTTCTACTTGACCAGAAGTTTGAGGATGATATGGTGTAGAGACTCGGTGGGTGATGTTGTACTTGTTCATGAGTGCTTCAAATGGCTTGTTGCAGAAGTGGCTGCCTCCATCACTAATGACAGCCCTTGGAGTACCAAACCTTGTGAAAATATTGTCCCTCAGGAACTTCAGCACCACCTTATGATCATTGGTTTTGGTGGCTATGGCTTCCACCCATTTAGACACATATTCAACAGCAACAAGTATGTAGGTATATCCAAAGGAAGATGGGAATGGTCCCATGAAATCAATACCTTATACATCAAAGAGTTCCACAAAGAGTATGTTCTTCAATGGCATTTCGTTCTTGCGGCTTATGTTTCCCATCCTTTGACACCTATCACATAACACAAAAATTAAATGCATCTTTGAATAGAGTAGGCCAAAAGAAACCTGATTGTAAAATTTTAAGTGCTGTTTTCTTAGCTCCAAAGTGGCCTCCACAAGCCAATTCGTGGCTATGCCTAAGGATGCTTTCTTGTTCTTCTTCTGGAACACATCTTCTAATGAGTTGATCTGGGCAATGCTTGAATAAGAAAGGTTCATCCCAGACATAATGTTTCACCATGGAAAAGAACTTCTTTTTGTCCTGATAAGTTAGATCATTTCTAAAAACACCACAAGCAAGATAATTAACAAAATCAGCATACCATGGCTCTTTGACTTGGGCAACATATAGTTGTTCATCTGGGAAAGTCTCATTCAAGGGTAGTACAGTTCTCCTTGCTCTTCAACCACAATTCTGCTCAAACGGTCAGCCACCACATTTTCACATCCCTTCTTGTCTCGAATCTCCAAATCGAACTTTTGCAGCAAGAGAATCCATCTGATCAAGCGTGGTTTGGCGTCCTTCTTAGTGAGCAAGTATCTAAGAGCAGCATGGTCAGAATAAACAATTACTTTAGAACCAACAAGGTAAGAACGAAATTTTTCTAAAGCAAAAACCACAGCAAGCAACTCCTTCTCTGTTGTGGAGTAATTGAGTTGGGCATCATTCAAGGTCCGGCTCGCATAATGAATCACATGGGAAGCTTGTTCTTCTTTTGACCTAGAACTGCACCAATAGCGAAGTCGGAGGCATCACATTATTTCAAGCGGTAAAGACCAATCTGGAGCTATGATAATAGGGGCTGAAGTTAGCTCTTTCTTCAAGGTCGTAAAAGCTTCCATGCAAGTTTCGTCAAACTCAAAAACAGCATCCTTAGCAAGGAGATTACACAATGGTCTTGAAATGCTAGAAATTTTTTGATGAACCTTCTATAGAATCTGGCATGGCAGAGCTTCTAACTCTTTTAACAGAGGAAGGGGGTGGTAGATTTGAGATGATATTTATCTTGGCTTTGTCCACTTCAATTCCCTTGCTTGAAACAACATGGCCTAGCACAATTCCTTGTCTTACCATGAAGTGACACTTCTCCCAATTCAAAATCAGATTTGTTTCCTGACATCTTTTAAGCACTAGAGACAAGTGGTGAAGACAATCATCAAAAGATGAACCAAAAACTGAAAAATCATCCATAAATACCTCCATGAATCGTTCCACCATATCAGAAAAAGATTGCCATCATGCATCTTTGGAAAGTTGCTGGAGCATTGCACAAACCAAATGGCATCCTTCTATAAGCAAACGTACCAAATGGGCATGTGAACATGATTTTCTCCTAGTCTTTTGGAGCAATGGGAATTTGATTATAACCTGAAAATTCATCAAGAAAACAGTAGTAAGCATGCCCAGATAAACGGTCAAGCATTTGATCAATGAAAGGCAAGGGAAAATGATCTTTTCTCGTGGATGTGTTCAACTTCCTGTAATCAATGCAAACTCTCCAACCGGTGATAGTTCGTGTTGGAACTAGCTCATTCTTTACAACGGTGATTCCAAACTTCTTTGGAACAACTTGCATAGGACTCACCCACTTAGAATCTGAAATTGGGTAGATGATTCCCACATCAAGCGACTTTAAAACTTCAGCCCTAACCACCTCTTTCATGTTGGGATTTAGCCTTCTTTGTGCATCACGAGATGGTTTGCTGTCTTCTTCCATTAAAATTCGGTGCATGCACATGCTTGGACTAATTCCTTTGATGTCTGCTATGGTCCATCCAAGGGCTGTTTTATGCTCTTTCAGAACTTCAATTAAGCTGTCCTCTTCATGTGAGGTGAGACCTGCAGCAATTATAACGGGGAGAGTTTCATTAGCACCCAAAATAAGTATGTTTAAGATGATTGGGTAGAGGTTTAAGTTCTAGCTTTGGTGGGGTAATAATGGATGGCTCCAATTTTGTGGAGGATGGTCCAAGAGGCTTGAGTGGTGGCCTAAAGGATGGGGGGTATGGCTGAAACACTTCTAAGGGAGCCATCACTTCTTGGAACTCTGATTCATAGAGATCTTCCTCTTCTTGTGTTAGGACCGCTTCTAGAGCATCATTAGACTTTTTCTACACAATTTTAGAAGAAACCTCATGATCCACAACATCAATTGAAAAACAAGTATCACGAGTGATAGAAGGTTGAGAAAGAGCATCAAACACTTTAAATTCAACAGTTTCACCCAAAACAGTCATGGAGAGGGTGCCATCTTTCACTTTGATGATTGTGTCTGCGGTGGCCATGAATGGTCGCCCGAGGAGAATGGGATCAACGCGGTCTCCATATGGGTTATCCTCCATATCCATCACTACAAAATCAGCCGGAAGAATGAGTGTATTAACTTGAACTAAAATATCTTCTACAATACCTTTAGGATATTTGATAGAATGATTAGCTAGTTCAAGACGAATTGAGGTTTTCTTTATCCCTTCTAAGCCAAGCTCTCTGATAAACTGAATATGGCATTACATTGATGCTTGCTCCCAAGTCCAACATGGCTCTTCCAACCGTCTTATCTCCGATGTTAATGGGAATGTCAAAGCTGCCAGGATCTTCTAGTTTTGGTGGAAGCTTCCTTTGCAACACAGCACTCACATTCTTGTTGAGCTTTACTTCTTCACTTGGAGCAAAATTGAGCTTGTGAGTCATCAAGTGCTTGATGAACTTTCCATATGCAGGAATCTGTTTGACAACATCAAGCAAGGGCAAATTGATATTAACTTTACTCAAAATATCATAAATCTCTTTAAAAGCCTTATCTTGATTTGCTTTCTTCAAACAGCCTGGAAATGGAATCGGTGGAATATATGGAGGAGGTGGGATGTATCTATCTTAATGAAGATGCGATGGCACAAATTTGTCATCTATTTTATGCAATTGAAATGGATTGGGTTCCTGAGAATCAGATTTGGCCTTAGGAGGAGATTGGGACGTTTTGGGTTGTTCTCCATCCATAGCTGTGGTTTCCTCTTCATCTTCATCCTCTACTGTTGATTCAATTCCTAACAACTAAAATGAGTTATTAAAAACGGCAACCTTAATTCTCGCAAGTGCACGAACCATTTATAGTATAGCTTATGTAAATCGAGGTCGATCCCACAGAGAATGGTAACTTGGTTCCAAGTTAAATTACTTAGAATGCTAGAAAACATAGAACAAAGAAGCTAACTAGCTAAAGGCAAGGTCAACTCAACAATGCCTCTTGCTAATTACTCAAGGTCTAGGACAGAATCCTAGCACCATACCACTTTCGAAATGGGGGTTTTGTTGTTGAAATGAAAAGAAGAGCGTGAAATGAAAGTGCTCGAAAGTAAACACTGGCAGCAATCAAAAGTTGTGAAACAAAGATTGAGAGGTGTTAGAGCCTTGGAATCTACCACTAGTCTTCCTATCCAAGTTATGAATGCATAGAAATTGACTCAAGCTTCATCAACAATAGATTATCGCATACCAGCCTATGGTATCTAGGTGCAGGATGCATGATTCTCCTAAGGCATGTGATTATGCATGGTATCTACACAACACGTGATCTCTAATATGCAACCTAAGCATGGTATCTACTTAGAATAAAGCATACAAGAGTCATTAAGCTCCTTGAGAATATGATAATCACACAAGTCCTAGAACATGGTATCTGTCCTAGTCAACCTATGGTTATTAACCCCTTGAATGATTCTTAGGCCATTCATGTGTTGCTTGTGAATTGGTGAATCTAAACCCCTTCCCAACCTGTGCTAGATGCATAAAATCTTAGTTAGCTACTCCAAGAAAACATACATCAAGCACATAATAAACTAGAGATTAACAACTTGGTAATGAAAGCAAGGAAATCAATTAACTATAAAATCATCCATAACATTGAATATTCATGACTAGGGCTTCATCCTAAGCTCTAACTAAATGGATTAGTTAAACATAACTATGAATATAGAAAATAAGAAATACATAGATAGGATAAAGAGAGGAGAAGAACTAGATGATGGCAGCAAGGAATTCCCAGGACAGCTCCAGCTCTCTTCTCACTTTGTGGTGAATCTGAATGTGTGTTTGAGAGTAATGGATGAAGTGAATGTGTGTGTCTGCCTCTCTCCTTTGAATGAGTGAGCAGCTCTCTATTTATAGAGAGAAATTTCGTCCTCCCCTTTGGCTGGTGAAGCACACCTCTCTTAGCTGCTCCCAACTGCTCCCTTCTGCCCATGCTTGCCACTTGCTCCAGCTGCCCATACTTGCCAACTGCTCCAGCTGCCAAATACATGCTTTGGTATGGTTTTTTTATGGAAAGCTTGACTTTTGTCCATCTTTCTGAGTTCCTGAGCTGATTTGACTCCCATGTATGGCTGCCCATGCTAGGGATGTAGATGTGATGGCAGCCAATCATGACATTTCTATGAACTTGGTTTAGTCTTTGACGTGCTAAGGGCTCCAGATTTATCCAATTGGGCTGAAATTTGGATATGTTATAATAGACACCCATTGGAACAACTTCTGTCAAGGATGTCTCCTCATCCGACCTGTAAGTTGCTTAAATGAGGCCTGCAAGATGACCTACGAAACTGGACTGACAAGGAGTGTGGCCCGAATTGGGTTTGTCTTTAAGCCCATATTCCTCTTATCCCAATCAGCCCTTAACAAGCATGGATTGCATCAAATGTGATCTCGTGCTGTCTTAACCTACAAAACACACAAACATAGGTAAGAGACTCAAAATAGAGAGAAGCTAAACAAAATTACTAAGCAAAGAAGGCATGCAAATGTGTGAAATTATGACCTTATCATCTACAACCACAACATCATTTGATAGATCAGAGCCAACTTTGTTATCAACAATCTTACCTGATCTGAGCACATGAACGGCCTTGGCTTCTTGGTTTTTTGGATTGATCACGGTTTGGCTTGGCCATTTCCCAGGTTCTCTTTGAGCTATTTCGGTAGCTATCTGGCCTAATTGGACTTCCAACTTGGAGATGGCAGCTTGTGTAGTTTGCTGGAAATTGGGTTGGTTGATTGCCATTTGCTTCACTATATCCTCCAACGATGATGATTGTTGTGGCCTTTGGAGTGAAGGGGGATTCACTTGATTCTATGTATTCCTCCATGAAAAGTTTGGATGATTCCTCCAACCTGGATTATAACTTTGAGAATATGAATCATTTATTGGACCTCGGTTGTAGGAATTCACCAACTTAGCTTGCTCCTGCACAAATTCTGGATATGCAGCACCAAGGGGACAAGAAATGGTAGGATGATCATGAGTTTCCCAGATGCTACACACTTCCTTTGAAGGGTTTCTTGAGTTCAATGCAAGGAGGACATCTAGCTTTTGTTCCAATTTGGAAATCTGCACACTGGAAGAATCATTAGAACCACCAACAATACGTTTACCTCTTGTATCGGTGTGTTGGGTCTCCATTGCTATCTCCTCAAAGAGTTCATATGTTTCTTCGGGAGTCTTAGTCTTATAAGAACCACCTGCAAAATTAGTGACAATATTATGGCTAGAGGGGGTTAGTCCTTTATAAAACATACGCATTTGAAGCCTCAATGGAATCCCATGATGAGTGATAACTCATATATTTATACATTTATACCATCCATTTCTAGTCTATTTGTGATGTTTTTGAGTTAAACATGTTGCGTTTTACCCTATTTTGTGTTAGTATGCAGTTGCACCTACTTTAGGATCAAGTTGAAGGCAAAAGAAATCAAAACATGTCAATTTTGGAGCTGGCCACTATTCAAACGTGGAAAGAAATTTCGTGACCTGTTTTGAAGTCCAAATAAAGATCCAAAGTGAACCTGGCTTGTTTAAAGACTAAGAGCGGAATGGGAAAGTAATGGGGATTTCTAGCCTGATTTGGAGGTGCCAAATAAGGCAAAAACGTGCAAAATAAAGGCTGATTTATTAGGATCTCTTTGGAATATCTGACAGCCTCTTTTACCCCATAAAAACTTGCCTTTTAGCCACTTTCACATACCCTATTTATTTTGGACGAATTTCACAACCCTAGACATCCTTCTTTTTGTTATTCTCCCCTTTCACACACACTTAAACCCTAGCCGCCCATATATTTCCACCATCAAGACTCATCGCAGGAGGCTGTTCTTGGAGAAGTTCAACATCAGAATTGGTTCAAGGGTTTCCTCTCATGAATTTATTTTCACTCATGTTGTTTATTTTCGTTTTAATCTTTGTGAACATGATGTGTAACTAAATTCATAGCTAGGGATTTCGACGTAGCCTTGCAACATTGATCCATGTTTCTAAGTTAAAGTATTCAGTTCATCAATCTGTTTCTTGTTTCATTCACTGAATCTATTGTTAAATTTGTTTGTCAATTTTAATGTTTGATCACCATTAGGGTTGCCTACAGATTATCTAGTCAAGGTTATTGTAAACATCATGCTTAATCTTGGTAGACATGTGAATGAATGAAGAGAATGCTATGCAAACATCCTGCCATGTGTTTTCTTTGGTTCTTTAACGTTTTCTTGCATGGTAATGACTCTTAACTTGGAACCAAAGTTGAACATCCCAATTAGGTTGCATATTAGGAGAATTTGATCAAAACCACACATCATATGGCTGATCATATATATGTAAAACGAACTCTGGAAACAGGTTGGTAGTTGAATACGGTTTAATTTTATAAACATGGAATTGGTTTTGCAATGGTGAATTCGAAATCCCTGGTCTCATCCCTATTCTCCTTACATCAATATCTCATTCGCTGCTACATTCGTCTTGCATTGTAAGTTATCTTTCATTTACAACACAAACTACTCTCAACTTGTCACTTTCACTTTTAGTTAGGGTTCTTTCAAAACTTGTAATTTATAGAGGTCCAATCGGTCCCTGTGGTTCGACACCCTTACTTGTACCATTATACTAACCATATATTGGCACTTGGAAGGAACACAACAAAATTTTGGCGCCGTTGCCGGGGACTGATTTCAGTCCTCTGTGATTGCTTGTTCTCAAACCCTAATTTCGTTTTATTTTTGTTTTACAGGTAGTATATGTCAGATACACTTGCTGAAATAGGCCAAAGACTTGAGCGGTTAAAGAGCAACACTTTTGAGAATTCTGTATCAGCTAGTGCCCAGACTAGCCGTATAGAAGAGGACAATAGTTCTTCTAGCCCAGCGAGTGTAGATTCTTTCGATAACTCTAACTCTGACGGAGAAGAAGAGATGGCTGGCAATAACGATGACAACCGAGCTTTGGAAGATTATGCTCAACCAGTTATACCAAATTCACCTTCGTGCATCTTGCTGCCTACTGAAGCTAGAAATTATGAACTCAAATCTTCTCATTTTCACATGCTTCCTTCTTTTTATGGTTTACCTAACGAAGATCCATTATCCCATATTAAGGAATTCTACAATGTTGTGAGTGGTTTACCTTTGCAGGGAGTGAGTGAAGCAAATCTTAGGATGAGGGTTTTTCCTTATACATTGAAAGATAGAGCAAAGAATTGGCTAATGATGTTAGCACCTGGTTCGCTCACCACTTGGGATGCCGTAGCTAAGAAGTTTCTGGAGAAGTTTTTCTCAACTCAAAAGACAGCTACGTTGAGAGGGCAAATCTTCAACTTTAAACAAGATGATGGAGAACCTTTCAATGAATGTTGGGAGCGTTTCAAAGGCCTATTGCTCCAATGTCCACATCATGGGTTACCTCTTTACTTACAAATGCAAATTTTTTATGATGGACTAACCCAAACATGTCAATCAACTGTGGATAATGCAGCTGGTGGAGCTTTGAAGAAGAAGAATGCGCAAGAGTCATATAACATTTATGAGATGTTGGGATCTAATGCTCAACACAAAGATACAAGAGGTAAACGAGTTGGAATGTATGAAATGAGTTCTAATAATGATCTTGCTTTGCAGGTGGCTAGTTTGGAAAAGAAGCTCGATTCCGTGCTCAATATGGCGCCTAAGATAGCTGAGGTGTGTGCCATTTGCAACATACCAGGTCATCCTACTTATCAATGCTCAGCTAGTGAGGCTTATCCCGAATTCGTTCAAGAGCAAGTGAATCTCATGAATTCTTACAATCAGAGGCCGAGGAATGACCCATTCTCTAATACATATAACCCTGGTTGGAGAGATCATCCCAATCTCTCATGGAAGAATAACAATAAATTTCAAAATTTCCAACCAAAGCCTGCCACTACGCTTGAAGATACTGTCAAAATGCTAGCTCAGAACACCGTTCAATTCCAGCAAACTACCAATAGTACTCTCCAACAACATTCAGCTGCTCTAACCAAAATGGAGACACAATTAGGTCAGATTGCTGATGCTTTGAGTCAAAGAGAACCCGGGAAATTTCCAAGCCAACCGGTGATACTTCAAAGGAACCAAGAGCAGGCCAAAGCGGTCATAACACTTAGAAGTGGTAAGGTTATTGATAATAGAGTTGGCAATGAAGTTACTAATGAATCTGATCATGTGAATGCAGGCCCCACTCAAGAAGAGCATGAGAAACCGAATGAAGATCCAAGCAATGCCACTTCTTCGTATGAAGCTCCAAATTTTCACAAGGCTGAAAAACCTTACACTCCTCCAATCCCATTTCCTGGAAGACTTGCCAAAAGCAAGCAGGAGAAGTCATTTAAAGAAATTTTTGATATTTTAAGTAAAGTGAATGTTAATTTACCTTTGCTTGATGTCATTAGGAATATGCCAGCATATGGGAAATTTTTCAAGGAGCTAAACACTTATAAGAGGAAGTATGGACCTAATGAAAAGGTGATGGTGTCTGAAAATGTGAGTGCTGTGCTTCAAAGAAAGCTCCCACCAAAACTCAAGGATCCGGGCAGTTTTTCTATCAATATCACCATTGGAGACACGCTAGTTGAAAAGGCTATGCTTGACTTGGGGGCGAGCATCAATTTAATGCCCTATTCAGTGTACCTTCAATTAGGTTTGGGGGGTTTGAAGGCAACAACTATTTCATTGCAACTTGCCGATCGATCAGTGAAATATCCAAGAGGTATAGTGGAAGATATCTTAGTTCAAGTTGACAAACTAATTTTGCCTGCTGATTTTGTAGTGTTGGACATGGAAGAGGCTCCTATACATGATCGTGAGTTACCTATTTTGCTTGGGAGACCCTTTATGGCCACGGCAAAGACTATCATAGATGTGCAAAATGGTCTCCTCACCATGACTGTGCTAGGAGAAACTGTACAATTCAAAGTGTTTGAATCTCTTTCTCACCCTTCTAGTTCACTTGATTGTTGTTCGATTGATGTGCTTGATTCACTTGTTTTCTCTAAGTTTTTGCTGGCACAATCCAATGATCCATTACAATATGTTTTGAGTCAATCTCAAGATGACTTTGATGAAGAAGTGCTCATGGAGATGGTGGCAGCCTTGGAAGCATTAAAACCATATCCCTCCACTTTTTCACCTCTTATAGAGCCATTAGGACCATCTGCCACACATCTGACCCCATCTATTGTTAAACCTCCAAAACTTGAGCTTAAACCACTTCCATCACATCTAAAATATGCTTACCTAGCTGAGTTTGAAACTCTCCCAGTTATCATAGCATCTGACCTCACCCCTTTGGAAGAAGAGAAGCTAATTAGGGTGCTAAAAGAGTTCAAATCAGCCATTGGTTGGTCTATTGCAGATATCAAGGGAATAAGCCCTACCATGTGCATGCATCGTATTTTATTGGAGGAGGGAGCGAAACCAACTCGTGAACCACAAAGAAGGCTCAATCCACACATGAAGGAAGTAGTGAGAGCTGAAGTATTGAAGTTGCTAGATGTGGGTATCATATACCCGATTTCAGATAGCAAATGGGTCAGCGCTGTTCACGTAGTGCCTAAGAGGATTGGAATCACAGTGGTAAAAAATGAGCATAAAGTGCTTGTTCAAATGAGACCTGCAGCTAGTTGGCGTGTTTGCACCGATTACAGGAAGTTGAATTCGTACACTAGAAAAGATTATTTTCCTATGCCTTTTATTGATCAAATGCTTGAGCGATTAGCTGGTCACGCATATTATTGTTTTTTGATGGATATTCAGGTTATAATCAAATTGCGATTGCTCCAGAAGATCAAGAGAAGACTACATTCACCTGTCCTTTTGGCACTTTTGCATATAGGAGGATGCCGTTTGGCCTTTGCAATGCCCCAGCAACATTCCAACGATGTATGCTGGCAATCTTTTCAGATATGATTGAGAGATTTATTGAGGTATTCATGGACGATTTTTCAGTTTTCGGTTCTTCTTTTGATACTTGTCTTAACCATCTCTCTCTAGTGCTTCAAAGATGTCAGGAAACAAATTTGATTCTCAATTGGGAAAAGTGTCAATTTATGGTGAAACAAGGTGTTGTGTTGGGACATGTAATATCCAGCAAGGGTATTGAAGTTGACAAAGCAAAAATTGACATCATCTCAAATATGGCAGCCCCTACTTCAGTGAAGGGAGTGAGAAGCTTTCTAGGACATGCTGGTTTTTATCGTCGTTTCATTAAGGATTTTTCCAAGATCACTCATCCATTGTGCAATCTTTTGGCCAAAGATGTTGTATTTCACTTTGATAAAGATTGTATGAATGCATTTAATACCTTGAAACGTGAACTAACCTCTGCTCCTATCATTATGGCCCCAGATTGGTCTTTGCCTTTTGAGCTAATGTGTGACGCCTCTGACTATGCTATTGGTGCTGTTTTAGGTCAAAGAGTAAATAAGCTGCCACACGTAATCTACTATGCAAGTCGGACATTAAACGATGCTCAACTCAATTACTCTACAAGCTGAGAAGGAGTTGCTTCTGTTGTTTTAAGCTTTAGAAATTTCGTTCATATCTTGTTGGCTCTAAAGTTATTGTTTACTCTGATCATGCAGCTCTTAGGTTTTTGTTGACCAAGAAAGATGCTAAACCACGTTTGATCAGATGGATACTCTTGTTACAAGAGTTTGACCTAGAAATTCGAGACAAGAAAGGGAGTGAAAATGTTGTTGCTGATCACTTGTCGCGCCTTGTTGATGAAAACCATGGAGATGGACAAATTTTGCCTCTCAACGAATCATTCCCGGATGAAAAACTCTTTGTCATCCAAGATAAAGAGCCATGGTATGCTGATTTTGTCAATTATCTTGCTTCTAGTGTAATTAGAGATGATTTGACTTTTCAGGAGAGAAAGAAGTTCTTTTCAATGGTGAAACACTACATGTGGGATGAGCCCTATTTGTTCAAGTATTGCCCTGACCAAATCATTCGAAGATGTGTTCCAGAGAGTGAGCAGCAAAGCATACTAACATTCAGTCATGCATTGGCATGCGGAGGTCATTTCAGTGCCAAAAAGACAGCTTTAAAGGTTTTACAATCTGGTTTCTTTTGGCCTACATTGTTTAAAGATGCTTTTGACTTTTGCTCTAAGTGTGATAGGTGTCAGAAAATGGGGAGCATCAGTCGCAGGAATGAAATGCCATTAAACAACATTTTAGTGGTAGAGCTGTTCGATGTATGGGGAATTGACTTCATGGGACCATTCCCATCTTCTTTTGGATACATATACATACTAGTGGCAGTAGATTATGTATCAAAATGGGTTGAGGCAACAGCTACAAGAACTAATGATCACAAAGTTGTTTTGAATTTTCTCAAAGATATGATTTTCACTAGGTTTGGAACTCCGAGAGCTATCATTAGCGATGGTGGCAGTCACTTACTGCAACAGACCTTTTGAGGCATTGATGAAGAAGTACAACATCACACATAAAGTGGCAACTCCATACCATCCTCAAACCTCTGGACAAGTGGAAATCAGCAATAGAGAAATAAAGAACATCTTGATGAAAACCGTCAGCCCTACAAGGAAGGATTGGTCACTAAGGTTGAATGATGCACTTTGGGCGTATCGCACAGCGTACAAGACCCCAATTGGAATGAGCCCTTATCGACTGGTGTTTGGAAAGGCATGTCATTTGCCAATGGAGCTTGAGCACCGTGCATATTGGGCCATAAAGAAGTTCAATTTTGATCTCAAAGAAGCTGGTACAGTGAGGAAGCTCCAACTCAATGAGTTGGAAGAGCTCAGAAATGAATCATATGAGAATGCAAGGATCTACAAAGAACGAACCAAGCTCTACCATGACAAAGCAATTCTTAGGAAGGAGTTTCAACCAGGTATGAAAGTACTTTTGTATGACTCACGTTTGCGACTTTTTCCAGGTAAATTGAAGTCTAGATGGGTTGGACCATTCAAAGTGCTTCAAGTATTTCCCCATGGAGCTATGGAGATAGAAAACATCAAGAATGGGACCCGTTTTAAGGTCAATGGACAGCGTTTGAAGCCTTATTTGGAGAATGTTTCACAGGAGCAGGTTTATGTAGTTATGGATTCTCTCGAGTTCATGACAACTTAGACACACTACCATGTCTTGCCTAGACATTAAATAAAGCGCTTGCTAGGAGGCAACCTAGCTGGGTTTGTGTTCTTTCCTTTTATTTGTGTTAGTTTTTAGTTTTTATTTTATTTCATTCCATGCACACTGCCAATTTGCATTGCATCCATTCCATTCATATTTTGTTTGAGCATCGAGGACAATGCTTAGTTTAGGTTTAGGGGTGTGGGATTTTCGTTTGTTTCTAGTTCTGGTTAAAGGTTGCTTTTGCTTACTAATGTGAATGTATATGAGGGCTATGGTTTACAATGAGGACTACTGTGTTGTCATGAAAAAGTTCGTATCATTATTATTATTTTTTTTCAAAGCTGTTACTCTTGGAATCATGGTGGTTAAAGTATCATGCTCAAATTCTGGAAGAAGAATTGTGGAGACTACCCTAGAGAGTGATTTTGAGCCTATTTACTTCTTTGAGAGGGTTTAAAGTGTTTGTACTCCTATCTTTTTGCTTCAACTTCATTTCAAATGATCTCATTATTTTTGTTTGATTGAACGCTAAGAATTGTTCTCTTTCGCAGATACCATGTGTTTGGTAACACTCATGAATGAACTCATTGAGATGATGTTAGGCTATGCATGTCTTAACCACCAAAAGGCCTAATTTCTTACCTTTATGTGTGTGTCATTACCCCATTTTGAAGCCAATCATGTTTAGCCATTTTCTTTTCTCACATTTTTTCCCCCATATCCTTTTATCTCAATATGAGATATTTAGCCCATTACAGCTATACCCTATAGTTTGGGGAATACCAAAGTGATGAAGACAAAGATAATTCGAGCTCTACATAAAGAATGTGGTGTGTACCGAGGTATGTGTGCTGGAATTGTAGAAAAAAGAAAGAAAACAGAAACAAAGTTTTAGAAAAGAAAAGAAAAAAATCAAAGAGGATGTAATTTCTAAATCCTTCCATTATCGCACGAATCCTGGATGCCACGAACAAACAACAAAGATCAATTCAAGAGGAGAGCTTGCTGCTTTCACAAGGAAGACACTTTGGTATGTCCCAAGCTTTAGTATTTCCTATCCTTTCTTTCATAGCCCCTGACCTAAGCCTTAACATTACAAACCTTGTGAAAGACCTAGCTGATCTTTGAGGATGTATTCATGAGTGATGCTAAGTATGTGTGCTATCCATATTCTTAGTGTTTGATTCCCTTCATGAGATCTGTCCAGAAATTGTGCTTTTATTTCATATTTCATATGTGAGGATTTTGATTTCCTTTTACATAACTTCACTCACATATGTTTGAGGAGAGACCGTGCCTTAGGATCTGAGTGAAAATTTGAGTGATATCTGTGAGGACTAGAGTTGAGGCGATTTCTATCTTTGGCATTTGAGTATGGTATCTTTGAAGTCATGGGACATAGAGTAATTTTTTTTACACTTTATGATATGATTCTTTCAAGTGGCAGACTAGTGGTTTGAATGTATGACTAAGCTTTCATTGGTTCTTATTAGTTTGCTATAAGTATGCTTTAACCAATTTGCTTGCAAGTATACAGATGTTTGTGGGTGTCATCACTGTAAACCCTCAGGAGACACAACTCCTCCTACTAGGGACACCTAGGGGTTTAAAGGCTTGTTGCACATGCTCAGTGCAATCGTTTAGCCAGCGAAAGTGGTCTAGTTAGATTTTAGTGTCTTGTGTGTTTTCAGTTTCAGTTTTGCTCGAGGACTAGCAAAAATCAGGTTTGGGGGTATTTGATAACTCATATATTTATACATTTATACCATCCATTTCTAGTCTATTTGTGATGTTTTTGAGTTAAACATGTTGCGTTTTACCCTATTTTGTGTTAGTATGCAGTTGCACCTACTTTAGGATCAAGTTGAAGGCAAAAGAAATCAAAACATGTCATTTTTGGAGCTGGCCACTATTCAAACGTGGAAAGAAATTTCGTGACCTGTTTTGAAGTCCAAATAAAGATCCAAAGTGAACCTGGCTTGTTTAAAGACTAAGAGCGGAATGGGAAAGTAATGGGGATTTCTAGCCTGATTTGGAGGTGCCAAATAAGGCAAAAACGTGCAAAATAAAGGCTGATTTATTAGGATCTCTTTGGAATATCTGACAGCCTCTTTTACCCCATAAAACCTGCCTTTTAGCCACTTTCACATACCCTATTTATTTTGGACGAATTTCACAACCCTAGACATCCTTCTTTTTGTTATTCTCTCCTTTCACACACACTTAAACCCTAGCCGCCCATATATTTCCACCATCAAGACTCATCGCAGGAGGCTGTTCTTGGAGAAGTTCAACATAAGAATTGGTTCAAGGGTTTCCTCTCATGAATTTATTTTCACTCATGTTGTTTATTTTCGTTTTAATCTTTGTGAACATGATGTGTAACTAAATTCATAGCTAGATTTCGATGTAGCCTTGCAACATTGATCCATGTTTCTAAGTTAAAGTATTGAGTTCATCAATCTGTTTCTTGTTTCATTCACTTGAATCTATTGTTAAATTTGTTTGTCAATTTTAATGTTTGATCACCATTAGGGTTGCCTACAGATTATCTAGTCAAGGTTATTGTAAACATCATGCTTAATCTTGGTAGACATGTGAATGAATGAAGAGAATGCTATGCAAACATCCTGCCACGTGTTTTCTTTGGTTCTTTAACGTTTTCTTGCATGGTAATGACTCTTAACTTGGAACCAAAGTTGAACATCCCAATTAGGTTGCATATTAGGAGAATTTGATCAAAACCACACATCATATGGCTGATCATATATATGTAAAACGAACTCTGGAAACAGGTTGGTAGTTGAATACGGTTTAATTTTATAAACATGGAATTGGTTTTGCAATGGTGAATTCGAAATCCCTGGTCTCATCCCTATTCTCCTTACATCAATATCTCATTCGCTGCTACATTCGTCTTGCATTGTAAGTTATCTTTCATTTACAACACAAACTACTCTCAACTTGTCACTTTCACTTTTAGTTAGGGTTCTTTCAAAACTTGTAATTTATAGAGGTCCAATCGGTCCCTGTGGTTCGACACCCTTACTTGTACCATTATACTAACCATATATTGGCACTTGGAAGGAACACAACAATGAGGACATTGATTGAGCAGCCCATTGAATCTCTCCCACACTTCACAAAACGACTCATCATCTTGTTGTGCAAATAGTAAGATCTTGTCCCTAAGCATGTCGGTTTTGCGTGGAGAAGTATTTCTCAAGAACTTCTTTTGAATGGCTCCCCAAGTCGTGAGTGAACCAGGCTTCAAAGAATTCAACAATATTTCGCCTTATCTTTCAAAGTGTGAAACACTCTCATTCAAGTTGATCTTCCATCACACCTGTCAAGGGAAAAGAGCTCACAGCATTAAAAATATCCTTTGTATGGGTTAATGGATCTTCATTAGGTAAACCATAGAAGGAAGGCAACATATTAAGATGAGAAGATTTAAGCTCATAGTTTGAGCTGCGGTGGGCAGCAAGATGCTTGAAGGGATGCTGGAATTGTTGGGATATCAAGGTCTCCCATGAACTCATTGGCAACCATCTCTTCTTCTTCTTCTTGGTCTGAACTTGATTCTGAATTTGAAGGTGAAGAACCTGGGAGGTCAGTGTGGATAGCAAGACCTTCAAATGTGGCAATGGCTTGCTCTTTTGATTGCCAACTCTCTTTCTAACGATTCTGAATTTCGGTGATCACCAGGTTTGGTTGTAAAGATGGTCCTGTGTTCAAAGATCTCGAGCATTTGGAATGAAGACCTCACTTGTTCAAGTAAGGGATTTCTAGACATAGACTACTGAAACAGAAAATAACTTGAGTTAATTAGTACTACTAAAAGAATAGGGTAAACTTGGGCACATAACCAGAATAACTTTCATTCGGTCCGACAGCGGCGCCAAAATTTGTTGTTAAAATGTTAACTCGCAATTCTACGGGCCAATTAGTAATACACAAGACAAGTGCAGTCGTACCCACAAGGTGAGAAGTCAAAATTTGTTATGTACTTAGATTACCAAATCCAAGAAAGTAGGAGGTTAAGTCTAAAATAGAATTTAAAGCAAGAGTGATTGTAATTGTTGAACAAATGAGGCAAAACGAAATTTCAAACAAAAGCAAAGTCAGCAAATGTAACAAAGAGTGTTTTTGTGGGCTGGAAAACAAATTGGGAGACTAGGGCATTCGATTCACCATAACAATTCAATTCTAGATTGGGAGACTAGGGCATTCGATTCACCATAACGAACTTCCTATGAACTTGAATTGTCCGATTTCATGGACCAATCGATATCGGATTTGAGTCCAAAACTTGGGGAACATCATAACATGGTGGGAGGAGTCATTTGGTTGGTTTTGAATGAAATCCAGTCTCTAGAACTATGGAATAGACCAACCACTCCATTTCAGAACGCTGTGTACGAACTGAATTGTCCGATTTCGTGGACCAATCGATTTGAATCGAGTCCAAAACTTGGGAACGTCATAATATGGTGGGGCGTCATTTGGTTGGTATTGAATGAAATCCAATCTCTAGAATTGTGGAATACACCAACCACTCCATTTGAGCAGGCTGCGTCTGAACTGAATTGTTCGATTTCATGGACCAATCGATATCGGATTGAGTCCAAAACTTGGGAAAAACATAATATGGTGGGAGGAGTCTTTTGGTGGGTTTGAGTGAAATCCAATGGCTAAAAGCGCTACTGTCCTTAACCACTCTATTTGAAGCGAACTTCCTCTGAACTTGAAATGTCGATTTCATGGACCAATCGATATCGGATTGAGTCCGAAACTTGGGAACACCGTAATGTGGCGGGAGGAGTCATTTGGTTGGTTTTGAATGAAATCAATCTCTAGAACAATGGAATACACCAACCACTCCATTTGAGCATTGTGCACGAACATGAATTGTCCGATTTGGGACCAATCGATTTCGGAGCGAGTCAAAACTTGGGAACATCGTAATATGGTGGGAGGAGTCATTTCGTTGGTTTTGAATGAAATCCAATCTCTAGAACTATGGAATACACCAACCACTCCATTTGAGAACGAACTGCGTCGAACTGAATTGTCCGATTTCAAGGACCAATCGATATCGGATTGAGTTCAAAACCTGGGGAAAAACATAAAATGGTGGGAGGAGTCTTTTGGTGCGTTTCGAGTGAAATCCAATGGATAAAACTATGCAATACACGAACCACTCCATTTGAGCACGAACTTGCCATGAACCTGAATTGTCTGATTTCATGGACCAATCGATATCGGATTGAGTCCAAAACTTGGGGAAAAGCATAATATGGTGGGAGGAGTCTTTTGGTGGGTTTTGGGTGAAATCCAATGCCTAAAACTCTACAATATGCCAACCACTCTATTCAGAACGAACTTCCTACGAACTTGAATTGTCCGATTTAATGGACCAATCAATACCGGATTGAGTCCAAAACTTGGGAAACACCGTAATATGGTGGGAGGAGTCATTTGGTTGGTTTTGAATGAAATCCAATCTCTAGAACAATGGAATACACCAACCACTCCATTTCAGAACGAACTGCACGAACATGAATTGTCCGATTTCGTGGACCAATCGATTGAGCGAGTCCAAAACTTGGGAACATCGTAATATGGTGGGAGGAGTCATTTGGTTGGTTTTGAATGAAATCAATCTCTAGAACCATGGAATACACCAACCACTCCATTTCGAGCAGCTGCGTCTGAACCAATTGTCCGATTTCAAGGACCAATCGATATCGGATTGAGTCAAAACTTGGGGAACAACTTAAAATGGTGGGAGGAGTCTTTTGGTGGGTTTGAGTGAAATCCAATCTCTAGAACTATGGAATACACCAACCACTCCATTTGAGACGAAGCTGTGTACGAACAAGAATTGTCCGATTTCATGGACCAATCGTTATCGGATTGAGTCCAAAACTTGGGGAACATCATAATATGGTGGGAGGAGTCATGTGGTTGATTTTGGTGAAATCCAATCTAAAGAAGTATGGAATACACCCACCACTCCATTTACGAAGCGTCGAACTTGAAGTGTCGATTTCATGGACCAACCGATATCGGATTGCGTCCAAAACCTAGGGAACATCATAATACGGTGGGAGAAGTCATTTGGTGTGTTTTGAGTGAAATCAATCTCAATAACGGTGGAATACACCCACCACTCCATTTAAGAAACAGCTGCGTCTGAACTTGAATTGTCCTATTTCATGGACCAATCGATGTCGGATTCAGTCCAAAACTTGGGAACATCATAATATGGTGGGGAGTCATTGGTGGGTTTTGAGTGAAATCCAATGGCCAAAACTATGCAATACACCAACCATCCACTTTAGAAGCGTACAAACTGAATTGTCGATTTCACGGACTAATCGATATCGGATTGAGTCCAAAACATGGGAACATCATAACTTGGTGGGAGGAGTCCTTTGGTTTGTTTTAAGTGAAATCAATCTCTAGAAGTATGGAATACACCCACCACTCCATTTGAGCGAACTCGTAAACGAACTGAATTGTCCAATTTCATGGACCAACCGATATCGGATTGAGTCCAAAACTTGGGGAACACCATAATAACAGGGAGTCATTTGGTGGGTTTTGAGTGAAATCAATGGCTAAAATTATGCAATACACCAACCACTCTATTTTAGAATAAACTGCGTTGGAACCTGAATTGTCAGATTTTGTGGACCAATCGATATCGGATTGAGTCCAAAGCACGGGCAACATCATAAAATGGTGGGAGGAGTGATTTGGTGGGTTTTGTGTGAAATCAATGGCTAAAACTATGCAATACACACGCACTCCATTTGAGAACGAACTGCATACAAACAAGAATTGTCCGATTTCATGGACCAATCGTTATCGGATTGAGTCCAAAACTTGGGGAACATCATAATATGGTGGGAGGAGTCATGTGGTTGGTTTTGAGTGAAATCAATCTCTAGAAGTATGGAATACACCCACCACTCCAATTGAAGCGAACTCGTACAAACTGAATTGTCCGATTTCATGGAATAATCGATATCGGATTGAGTCCAAAACTTGGGGAACATCATAAGATGGTGGGAGGAGTCATTTAGTTGGTTTTAAGTGAAATCCAATCTCAAAAGTATGGAATACACCCACCACTCCATTTGAGCAGGCTGCATGAACTGAATTGTCCGATTTCATGGACCAACCGATATCGGCTCGAGTCCAAAACTTGAGGAACATCAATATATGGTGGGAGTCATTTGGTGGGTTTTGAGTGAAATACAACAGCTAAAACTATGCCGTACACCAACCACTCCATTTTAGACGAACTGCGTACAAACTGAATTGTCGATTTCATGGATCAATCGATATCGGATTGAGTCCAAAACTTGAGGAACATCATAACATGGTGGGAGGAGTCATTTGGTTGGTTTTGAGTGAAATCAATATCAATAAGCTGTGGAATACACCCACCACTCCACTTGAGCAACTGTGTACGAACATGAATTGTCAATTTTATTTACCAATCAATATCCGATTGAGTCCAAAACTTGGGGAACATCATAATATGGGGGGAGGACTGATTTGATGGGTTTTGAGTGAAATCCAATGGCTAAAATTATGCAATACACTAACCACTCTATTTTAGAATAAACTGCGTTGGAACCTTAATTGTCCGATTTTGTGGACCAATCGATATCGGATTGAGTCCAAAGCATGGGGAATAGCATAACATGGTGGGAGGAGTCATGTGGTTGGTTTTGAGTGAAATCCAATCTTTAGAAGTATAGAATACACCCACCACTCCATTTCAGAACGAACTCCGTACAAAACTGAATTGTCCGATTTCATGGAATAATCAATATCGGATTGAGTCCAAAACTTGGGGAACATCATAACATGGTGGGAGGAGTCATTTGTTCGGTTTTAAGTGAAATCCAATCTTAAAAGTATGGAATACACCCACCACTCCATTTGAGAACGAACTGCGTCTGAACCGAATTGTCCGATATTATGGACCAACCGATATCGGATTGCGTCCAAAACTTTGGGAGCATCATAGTATGGTGGGAAGAGTCATTTGGTGAGTTTTGAGTGAAATTCAAAGGCTAAAACTATGGAATACACCAACCAACCCATTTCAGAAGTGACTCTGAACCAGAATTGTCCGATTTCGTGGACCAATCGATATCGGATCGAGTCCAAAACTTGGGGAACATCATAACATGGTGGGAGAAGTCATTTGGTTGGTTTTGAGTGATATCCAATCTCAACAACTGTGGAATACAACCACCACTCCATTTTGAGCGAAGCTGCATACGAACCTGAATTGTCCGATGTCATGGACCAATCGATATCGAATTGGGTCCAAAACTTGGGGAACATCATAACATGTTGGGAGGAGTCATTTGGTTGGTTTTAAATGAAATCCAATCTCTAGAAGTATGGAATACACCCTCCACTCCGTTTGAAGCGAACTCCGTACAAACTGAATTGTCCGATTTCATGGAATAATCGATATCGGATTGAGTCCAAAACTTGGGGAACATAAGAACATGGTGGGAGGAGTCATTTGGTTGTTTTTAAGTGAAATCCAATCCCGAGAAGTATGGAATACACCCACCACTCCATTTGAAGCTGCGTCGAACTGAATTGTCCGATTTCATGGACCAACCGATATCGGATTGAGTCCAAAACTTGGGGAACTTGATAACATGGTGGGGGGAGTCATTTGGTGGGTTTTGAGTGAAATCCAACGACTAAAACTATGCAATACACCAACCACTTAATTTTAGAACGAACTGCCCACAAACATGAATTGTCCGATTTCATGGACCAATCGATATCGGATTGTGTCCATAACTTGGGGAACATCGTAACATGTTGGGAGGAGTCATTTGGTTGTTTTTAAGTGAAATACAATCTCTAGAAGTATGGAATACACCCACCACTCCACTTCATAACGAATACGAACCTGAATTGTCCAATTTCATTTACCAATCGATATCCGATTGAGTCCAAAACTTGGGGAACATCATAATATGGTGGGAGGAGTCATTTGGTGGGTTTTGAGTGAAATGCATTGTTGTGTTCCTTCCAAGTGCCAATATATGGTTAGTATAATGGTACAAGTAAGGGTGTCGAACCACAGGACCGATTGGGCCTCTATAAATTACAAGTTTTGAAAGAACCCTAACTAAAAGTGAAAGTGACAAGTTGAGAGTAGTTTGTGTTGTAAATGAAAGATAACACAATGCAAGACGAATGTAGCAGCGAATGAGATATTGATGTAAGGAGAATAGGGATGAGACAGGGATTTCGAATTCACCATTGCAAAACCAATTCCATGTTTATAAAATTAAACCGTATTCAACTACCAACCTGTTTCCGAGTTCGTTTTACATATATATGATCAGCCATATGATGTGTGGTTTTGATCAAATTCTCCTAATATGCAACCTAATTGGGATGTTCAACTTTGGTTCCAAGTTAAGAGTCATTACCATGCAAAAAGCGTTAAAGAACCAAAGAAAACACGTGGCAGGATGTTTGCATAGCATTCTCTTCATTCATTCACATGTCTACCAAGATTAAGCATGATGTTTACAATAACCTTGACTAGATAATCTGTAGGCAACCTAATGGTGATCAAACATTAAAATTGACAAACAAATTTAACAATAGATTGATGAATGAAACAAAAGCAGTTGATGGTGAATACTTTAACTTAGAAACATGGATCAATGTTGCAAGGCTACATCAAAATCTAGCTATGAATTTAGTTACATCATGTTCACAAGATTAAAGCGAAAATAAACAACATGAGTGAAAATAAATTCATGAGAGGAAACCCTTGAACCAATTCGATGTTGAACTTCTCCATGAGTCTTGATGGTGAAATATATGGCTAGGGTTTAAGTGTGTGTGAAAGGAGAGAATAACAAAAGAAGGATGTCTAGGGTTGTGAAATTCGTCCAAAATAAATGGGTGTGAAAGTGGCTAAAGGCAAGTTTTATGGGGTAAAAGTCATCGGATATTCCAAGAGATCCTAATAAATCAGCCTTTATTTTGCACGTTTTTGCCTTATTTGGCACCTCAAATCGAGCTAGAAATCCCATTACTTTCCCATTCCGCTCTTAGTCTTTAAACAAGCCAGTTCACTTTGGATCTTTATTTGGACTTCAAAACAGGTCACGAAATTTCTTTCCACGTTTGAATAGTGGCCAGCTCCAAAAATGACATGTTTTGATTTCTTTTGCCTTCAACTTGATCCTAAAGTAGGTGCAACTGCATACTAACACAAAATAGGGTAAAAGCAACATGTTTAACTCAAAAACATCACAAATAGACTAGAAATGGATGGTATAAATGTATAAATATATGAGTTATCATGCATTGGCTAAAACTATGCAATCTGCAATACAACAACCACTCTATTTTAGAACAAACTGTGTTCGAACCTGAATTGTCCGATTTCGTGGACCAATCGATATCGGATTGAGTCCAAAGCAAGGGGAACATAATATCATGGTGGGAGGAGTGATTTGGTGGGTTTTGTGTGAAATCCAATAGCTAAAACTATGCAATACACGACCCACTCCATTTCAAAACGAAGTCCGTACAAACAAGAATTGTTCGATTTCATGGACCAATCGTTATCGGATTTAGTACAAAACTTGGGGAACACCATAATATGGTGGGAGGAGTCATGTGGTTGGTTTTGAGTGAAATCCAATCTAAAGAAGTATGGAATACACCCACCACTCCATTGAGCGAACTCCGTACAAACCTGAATTATCCGATTTCATAGAATAATCGGTATCGGATTGAGTCCAAAACTTGAGGAACATCATAACATGGTGGGATGAGTCATTTGGTTGGTTAAGTGAAATCCAATCTCAAGAAGTATAGAAGACACCCACCACTCCATTTACGAGGCTGCGTCTGAACTCAAGTGTCGATTTCATGGACCAACGATATCGGATTGAGTCCAAAACTTGGGGAACATCATAATATGGTGGGAGAAGTCATTTGGTGTGTTTTGAGTGAAATCAATCTCAATAACATGGAATACACCCACCACTCCATTTAAGAACAGCTGCGTCTGAACTTGAATTGTCCGATTTCATGGACCAATTGATGTCGGATTCAGTCCAAAACTTGGGAACATCATAATATGGTGGGAGTCATTTGGTAGGTTTTGAGTGAAATCAAAGGCCAAAACTATGCAATGCACCAACTCCACTTTAGAACGCACAAACTGAATTGTCCGATTTCATGGACTAATCGATATCGGATTGAGTCCAAAACATAGGGAACATCATAACTTGGTGGGAGGAGTCCTTTGGTTTGTTTTAAGTGAAATCAATCTCTAGAAGTATGGAATACACCCACCACTCCATTTGAGCGAACTCGTGAACTCAATTGTCAATTTCATGGACCAGCGATATCGGATTGAGTCAAAACTTGGGAACACCATAATAACATGGGAGTCATTTGGTGGGTTTTGAGTGAAATCAATGGCTAAAACTATGCAATACACCAACCACTCTATTTTAGAATAAAGCTGCGTTCGAACCTGAATTGTCCGATTTTGTGGACCAATCGATATCGGATTGAGTCCAAAGCATGGGCAACATCATAACATGGTGGGAGGAGTGATTTGTTGGGTTTTGTGTGAAATCAATGGCTAAAACTATACAATACACGCACTCCATTTGAGGAACTGCGTACAAACAAGAATTGTCCGATTTCATGGACCAATCGTTATCGGATTGAGTCCAAAACTTGGGGAACATCATCATATGGTGGGAGGAGTCATGTGGTTGGTTTTGAGTGAAATCCAATCTCTAGAAGTATGGAATACACCCACCACTCCAATTCAGAACGAACTCCGTACAAACTTGAATTGTCCGATTTCATGGAATAATCGATATCGGATTGAGTCCAAAACTTGGGGAACATCATAACATGGTGGGAGGAGTCATTTGGCGGTTTTAAGTGATATCAATCTCAAGAAGTATGGAATACACCCACCACTCCATTTGAGCACGTCGAACTGAATTGTCCGATTTCATGGACCAACCGATATCAGATTGAGTCCAAAACTTGGGAACATCATAATATGGTGGGAGGAGTCATTTGGTGGGTTTTGAGAGAAATCCAATGGCTACAACTATGCTATACACCAACCACTCCATTTCAGAAGGAAGTACGAACCCGAATTGTCCGATTTCATGGACCAATCGATATCGGATTGAGTCCAAAGCTTGGGGAACATCTTAAAATGGTGGGAGGAGTGATTTGGTTGGTTTTGAGTGAAATCCAATCCCAATAACTGTGGAATACGCCCACCACTCCATTCAGAATGAACTGCGTACGAACTGAATTGTCCGATTCGATGGACCAATCGATATCGGATTGAGTCCAAAACTTGTGGAACGTCATAACATGTTGGGAGGAGTCATTTGGTTGGTTTTAAGTGAAAACCAATCCTAGAAGTATGGAATACACCCACCACTCCATTTCAGAAGCGAACTCCGTACAAACTGTATTGTCCGATTTCATGGAATAATTGATATCGGATTGAGTCCAAAACTTGGGAACATCATAACATGGTGGGAGGAGTCATTTGGTCGGTTTTAAGTGAAATCAATCTCAAGAAGTATGGAATACACCCACCTCCATTTGAGCACGTACGTGTCTGAATTGTCCGATTTCATGGGACCGATATCAGATTGAGTCCAAAACTTGGGAACATCATAATGTGGTCGGAGGAGTCATTTGGTGGGTTTTGAGAGAAATCTAATGGCTACAACTATGCTATACATCAACCACTCCATTTTGAAGGAACTCGTGAACCGAATTGTCGATTTCGTGGACCAATCGATATCGGATTGAGTCCAAAACTTGGGGAACATCTTAAAATGGTGGGAGGAGTGATTTGGTTGGTTTTGAGTGAAATCCAATCTCAACAACGGTGGAATACACCCACCACTCCATTTCAGAACGAGCTGCATCGAGCCTGAATTGTCAGATGTCATGGACCAATCGATATCGAATTGTGTCCAAAACTTGGGGAACATCATAACATGTTGGGAGGAGTCATTTGGTTGGTTTTAAGTGAAATCCAATCTCTAAAAGTATGGAATACACCCTCCACTCCATTTCAGAACGAACTCCGTACAAACCTGAATTGTCCGATCTCATGGAAGAATCGATATCGGATTGAGTCCAAAACTTGGGGAACATCATAACATGGTCGGAGGAGTCATTTGGTTGTTTTTAAGTGAAACCCAATGTCAAGAAGTATGGAATACACCCACCACTCCATTTGAGCAGCTGCGTCGAAACTAAATTGTCCGATTTCATGGACTAACCGATATCGAATTGAGTCCAAAACTTGGGAAAATCATAGTATAGTGGGGGGAGTCATTTGGTGGGTTTTGAGTGAAATCCAACGGCTAAAACTATGCAATACACTAACCACTTCATTTTAGAACGAAGGCTGCGTACAAACCTAAATTGTCCGATTTCATGGACCAATCGATATCGGATTGAGTCCAAAACTTGGGGAACATCTTAAAATGGTAGGAGGAGTGATTTGGTTGGTTTTGAGTGAAATCCAATCTCAACAACGGTGGAATACACCCACCACTCCATTTGAGAACAAGCTGCATACGAGCCTAAATTGTCCGATGTCATGGACCAATCGATATCGAATTGGGTCCAAAACTTGGGGAACATCATAACATGTTGGGAGGAGTCATTTGGTTGGTTTTAAGTGAAATCTAATCTCTAGAAGTATGGAATACACCCTCCACTCCATTTCAGAACGAACTCCTTACAAACTGAATTGTCCGATTTCATGGAATAATCGATATCGGATTGAGTCCAAAACTTGGGGAACATCATAACATGGTGGGAGGAGTCATTTGGTTGTTTTTAAGTGAAACCCAACCTCAAGAAGTATGGAATACACCCACCCCTCCATTTGAGCAATGCGTCTGAAACTAAATTGTCGATTTCATGGACCAACCGATATCGGATTGAGTCCAAAATCTTGGGAAAATCATAATATGATGGGGGGAGTCATTTGGTGGGTTTTGAGTGAAATCCAACAGCTAAAACTATGCGGTACACCAACCACTTCATTTTAGAATGAACTGCGTACAAACTTGAATTGTCCGATTTCATGGACCAATCGATATCGGATTGAGTCCAAAACTTGAGGAACAACATAACATGGTGGGAGGAGTCATTTGGTTGGTTTTGAGTGAAATCCAATCTCTAGAAGTATGGAATACACCCACCACTCCATTTCAGAACGAACTCCGTACAAACCTGAATTGTCCGATTTCATGGAATAATCGATATCGGATTGAGTCCAAAACTTGGGGAACATCATAACATGGTGGGAGGAGTCATTTGGTTGGTTTTAAGTGAAATCCAATCTCAAGAAGTATGGAATACACCCACCACTCCATTTGAGCAACTGCGTCGAACTGAATTGTCCGATTTCATGGACCAACGATATCAGATTGAGTCCAAAACTTGGGGAACATCATAATGTGGTGGGAGGAGTCATTTGGTAGGTTTTGAGAGAAATCCAATGGCTACAACTATGCTATACATCAACCACTCCATTTGAAGGAACTCGAACCCGAATTGTCCGATTTCATGGACCAATCGATATCGGATTGAGTCCAAAACTTGGGGAACATCTTAAAATGGTGGGAGGAGTGATTTGGTTGGTTTTGAGTGAAATCCAATCTCAACAACGGTGGAATACACCCACCACTCCATTTGAGCAGGCTGCATCGAAGCTGAATTGTCAGATGTCATGGACCAATCGATATCGAATTGGGTCCAAAACTTTGGGAACATCATAACATGTTGGGAGGAGTCATTTGGTTGGTTTTGAGTGAAATCCAATCTCTAGAAGTATGGAATACACCCTCCACTCCATTTGAACCAACTCCGTACAAACCTGAATTGTCCGATTTCATGGAATAATCGATATCGGATTGAGTCAAAACTTGGGGAACATCATAACATGGTGGGAGGAGTCATTTGGTTGTTTTTAAGTGAAACCCAATCTCAAGAAGTATGGAATACACCCACCACTCCATTTAAGAATGACTGCGTCGAAACTAAATTGTCCGATTTCATGGACTAACGGATATCGGATTGAGTCCAAAACTTGGGGAACATCATAATATGTTGGGGGGAGTCATTTGGTGGGTTTTGAGTGAAATCCACGGCTAAAACTATGCAGATACACCAACCACTTCATTTTAGAACGAATTGCGTACAAACCTAAATTGTCCGATTTCATGGACCAATCGATATCGGATTGAGTCCAAAACTTGAGGAACAACATAACATGGTGGGAGGAGTCATTTGGTTGGTTTTGAGTGAAATCAATCTCAGTATGGAATACACCCACCACTCCATTTGAGCGAACTCGTACAAACTGAATTGTCGATTTCATGGAACAATCGATATCGGATTGAGTCAAAACTTGGGAACATCATAACATGGTGGGAGGAGTCATTTGGTTGGTTTTAAGTGAAATCCAATCTCATGAAGTATGGAATACACCACCACTCCATTTGAGCTGCGTGAACTGAATTGTCCGATTTCATGGACCAACCGATATCGGATTGAGTCAAAACTTGAGGAACATCATAATATGGTGGGAGGAGTCATTTGGTGGGTTTTGAGAGAAATCCAATGGCTACAACTATGCTATACATCAACCACTCCATTTGAATGAACTCCGAACCCAATTGTCCGATTTATGGACCAATCGATATCGGATTGAGTCCAAAACTTGGGGAACATCTTAAAATGGTGGGAGGAGTGATTTGGTTGGTTTTGAGTGAAATCCAATCTCAACAACTATGGAATACACCCACCACTCCATTTCAGAACGCTCACACTGAATTGTCGATTTCATGGACCAATCGATATCGGATTGAGTCCAAAACTTGGGGAACATCATAACATGGTGGGAGGAGTCATTTGGTTGGTTTTGAGTGAAATCCAATCTCTAGAAGTATGGAATACACCCACCACTCCATTTGAGCAGAACGGTACAAACTGAATTGTCCAATTTCATGGAATAATCGATATCGGATTGAGTCCAAAACTTGGGGAACATCATAACATGGTGGGAGGAGTCATTTGGTCGGTTTTGAGTGAAATCCAATCTCAAGAACTATGGAATACACCCACCACTCCATTTCAGAAGCTGCGTCTGAACTGAATTGTCCGATTTCATGGACCAACCGATATCAGATTGAGTCCAAAACTTGGGGAACATCATAATGTGGTGGGAGGAGTCATTTGGTGGGTTTGGAGAGAAATCCAATCTACAACTATGCAATACACCAACCACTCCATTTGAAGAACTCAGTACAAACCCAATTGTCGATTTCATGGACCAATCGATATCGGATTGAGTCCAAAACTTGGGAACATCATAAAATGGTGGGAGGAGTCATTTGGTTGGTTTTAAGTGAAATCCAATCTCAACAACGGTGGAATACACCCACCACTCCATTTGAGCAATTGCATACGAACTGAATTGTCCGATTGTCATGGACCAATCGATATCGGATTGGGTCCAAAACTTGGGAAACATCATAACATGTTGGGAGGAGTCATTTGGTTGGTTTTGGTGAAATCAATCTCTAGAAGTATGGAATACACCTCACTCCATTTGTACAAACTGAATTGTCCGATTTCATGGAATAATCGATATCGGATTGAGTCCAAAACTTGGGGAACATCATAACATGGTGGGAGGAGTCATTTGGTTGGTTTTAAGTGAAATCCAATCTCAAGAAGTATGGAATACACCCACCACTTCATTTCAGAACGAACTGCGTCTGAAACTAAATTGTCCGATTTCATGGACCAATCGATATCGGATTGAGTCCAAAACTTGGGGAACATCATAATTTGGTGGGAGTCATTTGGTTGGTTTTGAGTGAAATCAGCAATCTGAAACTATGGAATACACCAACCACGTCATTTTAGAATGAACTGCGTACAAACCTAAATTGTCCGATTTCATGGACCAATCATTGATATCGGATTGAGTCCAAAACTTGAGGAACAACATAACATGGTGGGAGGAGTCATTTGGTTGGTTTTAAGTGAAATCCAATCTCAAGAAGTATGGAATACACCCACCACTCCATTTGAGAACGAACTCCGTACAAACTGAATTGTCCGATTTCATGGAATAATCGATATCGGATTGAGTCCAAAACTTGGGAACATAATAACATGGTTGAGGAGTCATTTGGTTGGTTTTAAGTGAAATCCAATCTCAAGAAGTATGGAATACACCCACCACTCCATTTGAGCGAATTACTGAAACTAAATTGTCGATTTCATGGACCAATCGATATCGGATTGAGTCCAAAACTTGGGGAACATCATAATATGGTGGGGGAGTCATTTGGTGGGTTTTAAGTGAAATGCTAAAACTATACAATACACCAACCACTTCATTTTAGAACGAACTGCGTACAAACCTGAATTGTCCGATTTGATGGACCAATCGATATCGGATTGAGTCCAAAACTTGGGGAACATCATAATATGGTGGGAGGAGTCATTTGGTGGTTTAAGTGAAATCCAATGGCTAAAACTATGCAATACACCAACCACTCCATTTTAGAACAACTGTATTCGAACTGAATTGTCCAATTTCAGGACCAATCGATATCGGATTGAGTCCAAAACTTGGGAACATCATATCATGGTGGGAGAGTCATTTGGTGGGTTTTAAGTGAAATCCAATGGCTAAAACTATACAATACACGACCACTCCATTTCAGAACGAACTCCGTACAAACAATAATTGTCCGATTTCATGGACCAATCGTGATATCGGATTGAGTCCAAAACTTGGGGAACAACATAATATGGTGGGAGGAGTCATTTGGTTGGTTTTGAGTGAAATCCAATGTCTAGAAGTATGGAATACACCCACCAATCCATTTCAGAATGAACTCCGTACAAACTTGAATTGTTTGATTTCATGGAATAATCGATATCGGATTGAGTCCAAAACTTGGGGAACATCATAACATGGTGGGAGGAGTCATTTGGTTGGTTTTAAGTGAAATCCAATCTCAAGAAGTATGGAATACACCCACCACTCCATTTCATGAGTCCAAAACTTGGGGAACACCATAATATGGTGGGAGGAGTCATGTGGTTCATTTTAAGTGAAATCCAATCTCAAAAGTATGGAATACACCCACCACTCCATTTGAGAACATCTGAACTGAATTGTCCAATTTCATGGAATAATCGATATCGGATTGAGTCCAAAACTTGGGGAACATCATAACATGGTGGGAGGAGTCATTTGGTTGGTTTTAAGTGAAATCCAATCTCAAGAAGTATGGAATACACCACCACTCCATTTCGAAGGTGTACTGAACCTGAATTGTCCAATTTCATGGACCAATCGACATCGAAGATTGAGTCCAAAACTTGGGGAACTCAACATAATGTGGTGGGAGGAGTCATTGTGGTTGGTTTTAAGTGAAATCCAATCTCTAGAAGTATGGAATACACCCACCACTCCATTTCAGAATGAACTCCTACAAAAATGAATTGTCCGATTTCATGGAATAATCGATATCGGATTGAGTCCAAAACTTGGGGAACATCATAACATGGTGGGAGGAGTCATTTGGTTGGTTTTAAGTGAAACCCAATCCCAAGAAGTACGGAATACACCCACCACTCCATTTCAGAATGAACTCCGTACAAACCTGAATTGTCCGATTTCGTGGACCAATCGATATCGGATTGAGTCCAAAGCGTGGGGAACATCATAACATGGTGGAAGGAGTAATTTGGTGGGTTTTGGGTGAAATCCAATGGCTAAAACTATGCAATACACGACCCACTCCATTTCAGAACGAACTCCGTACAAACAAGAATTGTCCAATTTCATGGACCAATCTTTATCGGATTGAGTCCAAAACTTGGGGAACACCATAACATAGTGGGAGGAGTCATGTGGTTGGTTTTGAGTGAAATCCAATCTCTAGAAGTATGGAATACACCCACCACTCCATTTCAAAATGAACTCCGTAAAAACCTGAATTGTCCGATTTCATGGAATAATCGATATCGGATTGAGTCCAAAACTTGGGGAACATCATAACATGGTGGGAGGAGTCATTTGGTTGGTTTTAAGTGAAATCCAATCTCAAGAAGTATGGAATACACCAACCACTCCATTTCAGAGCAGCGTATGCGAACTGAATTGTCAATTTCATGGACCAATCGATATCGGTTGAGTCCAAAACTTGGGAACATCAATATTATGGTGGCAGGAGTCATTTGGTGGGTTTTGAGTGAAATCCAAAGGCTAAAACTATGCAATACACCAACCAACCCATTTCAGAAGTAACTCGTCTGAACCCGAATTGTCGATTTCATGGACCAATCGATATCGGATTGAGTCCAAAACTTGGGGAACATCATAAAATGGTGGGAGGAGTCATTTGGTTGGTTTTAAGTGAAACCCAATCCCAAGAAGTATGGAATACACCCACCACTCCATTTGAGCAGCGTATGCGAACCTGAATAGTCCGATTCCATGGACCAATCAATATCGGATTGAGTCCAAAACTTGAGGAACATCATAACATGTTGGGAGGAGTCATTTGGATGGTTTTAAGTGAAATCCAATATCTAGAAGTATGGAATACACCCACCACTCCCTTTCAGAACGAACTCCGTACAAACCTGAATTGTCCGATTTCATGGAATAATGGATATCGGATCGAGTCCAAAACTTGGGGAACATCATAACATGGTGGGAGGAGTCATTTGGTTGGTTTTAAGTGAAATCAATCTCAAAAGTATGGAATACACCCACCACTCCATTTCAGAACAAGCTGCGTCGAACCTGAATTGTCCGATTTCATGGACCAACCGATATCGGATTGAGTCCAAAACTTGGGGAACATCATAATATGGTGGGAGGAGTCATTTGGTGGGTTTTGAGAGAAATCCAATGGCTAAAACTATGCAATACACCAACCACTCCATTTGAAGGAACTCTGTACGAACCCAAATTGTCCGATTTCGCGGACCAATTCATATTGGATTGAGTCCAAAACTTGGGGAACATCATAAAATGGTGGGAGGAGTCATTTGGTAGGTTTTGAGTGAAATCCAATCTCAATAACTGTGGAATACACCCACCACTCCATTTGAGCAGCGTCTGAACTCAATTATCGATTCCATGGACCAATCGATATCGGATTGAGTCCAAAACTTGGGGAACATCATAACATGTTGGGAGGAGTCATTTGGATGGTTTTAAGTGAAATCCAATCTCTAGAAGTATGGAATACACCCACCACTCCATTTCAGAACGAACTCCGTACAAATCTGAATTGTCCGATTTCATGGAATAATCGATATCGGATTGACTCCAAAAGTTGGGGAACATCATTACATGGTGGGAGGAGTCATTTGGTTGGTTTTAAGTGAAATCAAATCTCAACAAGTGTGGAATACACCCACCCCTCCATTTGAGCAGCTGCGTGCACAATTCTCGATTTCATGGACCAACCGATATCGGATTGAGTCCAAAACTTGGGGAACATCATAATATGGTGGGAGGAGTCATTTGGTGGGTTTTGAGTGAAATACAATGGATAAAACTATGCAACACACCAACCACTCCATTTAGAAGGAACTTCGAACCCAATTGTCCTATTTCGTGGACCAATCGATATCGTATTGAGTCCAAAACTTGGGGAACATTATAAAATGGTGGGAGGAGTCATTTGGTTGGTGTTGAGTGAAATCAATCTCGATGCTATGGAATACACCCACCACTCCATTTGAGCGAACTACGTCTGAACCTAAATTGTCCGATTTCATGGACCAATCGATATCAGATTGAGTCCAAAACTTGGGGAACATCATAACATTGTGGGAGGAGTCATTTGGTTGGTTTTAAGTGAAATCCAATCTCAAAAGTATGGAATACACCCACCACTTCCATACGAACTGAATTGTCGATTTCATGGACCAATCGATAGATTGAGTCAAAACTTGGGGAACATCATAATATGGTGGAGTCATTTGGGGTTTTGAGTGAAATCTAATGGCAATACAAAACCACTCCATTTGGAATTGTCCGATTTCATGGAACAATCGATATCGGGTTGACTCCAAAACTTGGGGAACATCACAACATGGTGGGAGGAGTCAGTTGGTTGGTCTTGAGTGAAATCCAATCTCTATAACTGTGGAATACACCCACCACTCCATTTGAGCGAACGTTCACGAACTGGATTGTCGAATTTCATTTACCAATCGATATCAGATTGAGTCCAAAACTTGGGGAACATCATAATATGGGAGGAGTCATTTGATGGGTTTTGAGTGAAATCAATGGCTAAAACTGTACAATTCACCAACCACTCTATTTTAGAACAAATCTGCGTTCGAACTGAATTGTCCGATTTCGTGGACCAATCGATATCGGATTGAGTCCAAAACTTGGGAAACATCATAATATGGTGGGAGGAGTCATGTGGTTTGGTTTTTAGTGAAATCCAATCTCTTGAAGTATGGAATACACACACCACTTCATCTCAAAACGAACTGCGGACTGAATTGTCGATTTCAAGGAATAATCGATATCAGATTGAGTCCAAAACTTGGGGAACATCATATCATGGTGGGAGGAGTCATTTGGTTGGTTTTAAGTGAAATCCAATCTCAAGAAGTATGGAATACACCCACCACTCTATTTGAGCAGCGAAGCGTCTGAACTTGAATTGTCCGATTTCATGGACCAATCGATATCGGATTGAGTCCAAAACTTGGGGAACATCGTAATATGGTGGGAGGAGTCATTTGAAGGGTTTTGAGTACAGTCCAATGGCTAAAACTATGCAATACATCAACCGGTCTATTTTAGAAGCGAACTGCGTCTGAACCTGAATTGTCCAATTTCAAGGACCAATCGATACGGATTGAGTCTAAACCTTGGGGAACATAATAGCATGGTGGGAGGAGTCATTTGGTTGGTTTTTAGTGAAATCAATCTTAATAACTATGGAATACACCCACCACTCCATTTTAGAGCAACACGTACATGAATTGTCCCATTTGGGATCAATCGATATCGGATTGACTCCAAAACTTGAGGAACATCATAATATGGTGGGGGTAGTCATTCGCCGGGTTTTGGGTGAAAACGAATGGCCAAAACCATGCAATACACCAACCACTCCACTTTAGAACGAACTGTGTGCAAACCTGAATTGTCCGATTTCATGGACTAATCGCTATCGGATTGAGTGCAAAACATGGGGAACAACATAAGATCGTGGGAGGAGTCACTTGGTTGGTCTTGAGTGAAATCCAATCTCTATAACTGTGGAATACACCCACCACTCCATTTCAAAACGACGGCATACGAACTTGAATTGTCCGATTTGATTTACCAATCGATATCGGATTGGGTCCAAAACTTGGGGAACGTCATAATATGGTGGGAGGAGTCATTTGGTGGGTTTTGAGAGAAATCCAATTGTCTAAAACAATGCAATACACCAAGCACTCCATTTTAGAACGAATTGCGTACAAACCTGAATTATCCAATTTCATAGACCCAACGATATCGGATTGAGTCAAAACTTGGGAACATCATAACATGGTGGGAGCCATTTGGTTGGTTTTGAGTGAAATCAATCTCTATAACTGTGGAATACACCCACACTCCATTTGAGCAGCTGCGTCTGAACTGAATTGTCGAATTTTTTACCAATCGATATGAGATTGAGTCAAAACTTAGGGAACATCATAATATGGTGGGGGGGAGTCATTTGGTGGGTTTTGAGTGAAATCAACGGCTAAAACTATGCAATACACCAACCACTTCATTTTAGAACAAACTGCGTACAAACATGAATTGTCCGATTTCATGGACCAATCGATATCGGATTGAGTCAAACTTGAGGAACATCATAACATGCTGGGAGGAGTCGTTTAGTTGGTTTTGAGTGAAGTCCAATCTCTATAATGGAATACACCGACCACTCCACTTCATAACAAGCTGTGTACGAACTGAATTGTCAATTTCATTTACCAATCGATATCAGATTGAGTCCAAAACTTGGGGAACATCATAATATGGTGGGAGGAGTCATTTGGTGGGGTTTGAGTGAAATCCAATGGCTAAAACTATGCAATACACCAACCACTCTATTTTAGAATAAATTGCGTTTGAACCTGAATTGTCCGATTTCGTGGACCAATCGATATCGGATTGAGTCCAAAGCATGGGGAACATCATAACATGGTGGGAGGAATCATTTGGTGGGTTTTGTGTGAAATCCAATGGCTAAAACTATGCAATACACGACCCACTCCATTTGAAGCGAACTCCGTACAAACAAGAATTGTCCGATTTCATGGACCAATCGTTATCGGATTGAGTCCAAAACTTGGGGAACACCATAATATTGTGGGAGGAGTCATGTGGCTTTGAGTGAAATCCAATCTCTAGAAGTATGGAATACACCCACCACTCCATTTCAGAACGAACTCCGTACAAACCTGAATTATCCAATTTCATGGAATAATCGATATCGGATTGAGTCCAAAACTTGGGGAACATCATAACATGGTGGGAGGTGTCATTTGGTTGGTTTTAAGTGAAATCCAATCTCAAGAAGTATGGAATACACCCACCACTACATTTGAGCAGAAGCTGAACCTGAATTGTCGATTTCACGGACCAATCGATATCGGATTGAATCCAAAACTTGGGTTACATCATAATATGGTGGGAGGAGTCACGTGGTTGGTTTTGAGTGAAATCCAGTCTCTAGAAGTATGGAATACACCCACCACTCCATTTTAGAACAATGCGTCTGAACTGAATTGTCCGATTTTATGGACCAATCGATATCGGTTTGAGTCCAAAACTTGGGGAACATCATAACATGGTGGGAGGAGTCATTTGGCTGGTTTTGAGTGAAATCCAATCCCTATAACAGTGGATTACACCCACCACTCCATTTCGAGAATCAGCTGCGTACAAACTGAATTGTCCGATTTCATGGAATAATCGATATCAGATTGAGTCCAAAACTTGGGGAACATCATAACATGGTGGGAGGAGTCATTTGGTTGGTTTTAAGTGAAATCCAATCTCTAGAAGTATGGAATACACCCACCACTCCATTTGAGCAGTGCGTCTGAACTGAATTGTCCGATTTCGTGGAACCAATCAGTATCCGATTGAGTTCCAAACTTGGGGAACGTCATAATATGGTGGGAGAAGTCATTTTGTGGGTTTTGTGTGAAATCCAATGGCGAGAACTATGCAAAACACCAACCACTCCATTTTAGAACGAACTCCGTAAGAACATGAAATGTCCGATTTCATGGACCAATCGATATCGGATTGAGTCCAAAACTTGGGGAACATCATAATATGGTGGGAGGAGTCATGTGGTTGGTTTTGAGTGAAATCCAATCTCTATAACTATCCGAGTGCGGTACAAGTAAGGGTGTCGAACCACAGGGACCGATTGGACCTCTATAAATTACTAGTTTTGAAAGAACCCTAACTAAAAGTGAAAGTGACAAATTGAGAGTAGTTTGTGTTGTAAATGAAAAACATCTTAAAGTGTAAGAAAAATGTAGCAGTGAAGGAGAAATTGATATAGAAAAAATAGGGATGAGACTAGGAATTTCGAATTCACCATTGTAAAACCAATTCCATGTTTACAAAGTTAAACCGTATTCAACTACCAACCTGTTTCCAGAGTTCGTTTTACATATATATGATCAGCCATATGATGTATGGTTTTGATCAAATTCTCCTAATCTGCAACCTAATTGGGATGTTCAACTTTGGTTCCAAGTTAAGAGTCATTAACATGCAAGAAAACGTTAAAGAACCGAAGAAAACACATGGCAGGATGTTTGCATAGCATTCTCTGCATTCATTCACATGTCTACCAAGATTAAGCATGATGTTTACAACAACCTTGACCAGATAATCTGTAGGCAACCCTAATGGTGATCAAACATTAAAATTGACAAACAAATTTAACAATAGATGCAGTGAATGAAACAAGAAACAAATTGATGAACTAAATACTTTAACTTAGAAACATGGATCAATGTTGCAAGGCTACATCGAAATCCCTAGCTATGAATTTAGTTACACATCATGTTCACAAAGATTAAAACGAAAATAAACAACATGAGTGAAAATAAATTCATGAGAGGAAACCCTTGAACCAATTCTGATGTTGAACTTCTCCAAGAACAGCCTCCTGCGATGAGTCCTGATGGTGGAAATATATGGAACGGCTAGGGTTTTAGTGTGTATGAAAGGGGAGAATAACAAAAAGAAGGATGTCTAGGGTTGTGAAATTCGTCCAAAGTAAATAGAGTCTGTGAAAGTGGCTAAAAGGCAAGTTTTTATGGGGTAAAAGAGGCTGCCAGATATTCCAAAGAGATCCTAATAAATCAGACTTTATTTTGCACGTTTTTGCCTTATTTGGCACCTCCAAATCAGGCTAGAAATCCCCATTGCTTTCCCGGTCTGCTCTTAGTCTTCAAACAAGCCAGGTTCGCCTTGGATTCTTTATTTGGACTTCAAAACAGGTCACAAAACTTGTTTCCACGTTTGAATAAGGACCAGCTCCAAAAATGGCATGTTTTCATTTCTTTTGCCTTCAACTTGATCCTAAAGTAGATGCAACTGCATACTAACACAAAATAGGGTAAAACGCAACATGTTTAACTCAAAAACATCACAAATAGACTAGAAATGGATGGTATAAATTTATATATATATGAGTTATCAAATACCCCCAAACCTGATTTTTGCTATCCTCGAGCAAAACTGAAACTAGAAACACACAGGACAATAAAATCTAACTAGACCACTTTCGCTGGCTAAACGATTGCACTGAGCATGTGCAACAAGCCTTTAAACCCCTAAGTGTCCCTAGTAGGAGGAGTTGTGTCTCCTGAGGGTTTACAGTGATGACATCCACAAACATCTGCATACTTGCAAGCAAATTGGTTAAAGCATACTTATAGCAAACTAATAAGAACCAATGAAAGCTTAGTCATACATTTGAACCACTAGTCTGCCTCTTCAAAGATTCATATCATAAGTAAAAAGAAATAATTACTCCATGTCCCATGACTTCAAAGACACCATACTCAAATGCCGAAGATAGAAATCGCCTCAACTCTAGTCCTCATAGATATCACTCAAATTTTCACTCAGATCCTTAGGTGTGGTCTCTCCTCAACCATATGTGAGTGAAGTTATGTAAAAGGAAATCAAAATCCTCATATATGAAATATGAAATAAAAGCACAATTTCTGGACAGATGTCATGAAAGGAATCAAACACTAAGAATATGGATAGCACACATACTTAGCAGCACCCATGAATACATCCTCAAAGATCAGCTAGGTCTTTTACAAGGTTTGTAATGTAAGGCTTAGGTCAGGGGCTACGAAAGAAAGGATAGGAAATACTAAAGCTTGGGACATACCAAAGTGTCTTCCTTGTGAAAGCAGCAAGCTCTCCTCTTGAATTGATCTTTGTTGTTTGTTCGTGGCATCCAGGACCCATGTGATAATGGAAGGACTTAGAAATTACATCCTCTTTGATTTTTTCTTTTCTTTTCTTTTTTTCTTTCTTTTTTCTTCAATTCCAGCACACATACCTCGATACACACCACTTTCTTGACATAGAGCTTGAATTATCTTTGTCTTCATCACTTTGGTATTCCCCAAACTATAGGGTATAGCTGTATTGGGCTAAATATCTCATATTGAGATAAAGGGATATGGGGGAAAAATATGAGAAAAGAAAATGGCTAAAAATGATTGGCTTCAAAATGGGGTAAGGGCACACACATAAAGGTAAGAAATTAGGCCTTTTGGTGATTAAGACATGCATAGCCTAACATCATCTCAATGAGTTCATTCATGAGTGTTACCAAACACATGGTATCTGCGAAAGAGAACAATTCTTAGCGTTCAATCAAACAAAAATAATGAGATCATTTGAAATGAAGTTGAAGCAAAAATATAGGAGTACAAACACTTTAAACCCTCTCAAAGAAGGAAATCGGCTCAAAATCACTCACTAGGGTAGTCTCCACAATTCTTCTTCCCGAATTTGAGTCTGATACTTTAACCACCATGATTCCAAGAGTAACAGCTTTGAAAAAAATAATAATTATATGAACTTTTTCATGACAAGACAGTAGTCCTCATTGTAAACCATAGCCCTCATATACATTCACATTAGTAAGCAAAAGCAAACTTTAACCAGAACTAAAAAACAAACGAAAATCCCACACCCCAAAACCTAAACTAAGCATTGTCCTCGATGCTTTAAAAAAAAAATTGAATGGAATGGATGCAATGCAAATTGGTAGTGTGCATGGAAAGAAATAAAATAAAAACTAAAAACTACCACAAATAAAAGGAAAGAACACAAACCCAGCTAGGTTGCCTCCTAGCAAGCGCTTTATTTAATGTCTAGGCAAGACATGGTAGTGTGTCTAAGTTGTCATAAACTCGAGAGAATCCATAACTACGTAAGTCTGCTCCTGTGAAACATTCTCTAAATAAGGCTTCAAACGTTGTCCATTGACCTTAAAACGGGTTCCACTCTTGATGTTTTCTATCTCCATAGCTCCATGGGGAAATACTTGAAGCACTTTGAATGGTCCAACCCATCTAGACTTCAATTTACCTGGAAAAAGTCGCAAACGTGAGTCATACAAAAGTACTTTCATACTTGGTTGAAACTCCTTCATAAGAATTGCTTTGTCATGGTAGAGCTTGGTTTGTTCTTTGTAGATCCTTGCATTCTCATATGATTCATTTCTGAGCTCTTCCAACTCATTGAGTTGGAGCTTCCTCACTGTACCAGCTTCTTTGAGGTCAAAATTGAACTTCTTTATGGCCCAATATGCAAGGTGCTTGAGCTCTATTGGCAAATGACATGCCTTTCCAAACACCAGTCGATAAGGCCTCATTCCAATTGGGGTCTTGTGCGCTGTTCGATACGTCCAATATGCACAGTGCTCGATCCTTCCTTGTAGGGCTGACGGTTTTCATCAAGATGTTCTTTATTTCTCTATTGCTGATTTCCACTTGTCCAGATGTTTGAGGATGGTATGGAGTTGCCACTTTATGTGTGATGTTGTACTTCTTCATCAATGCCTCGAAAGGTTTGTTGCAGAAGTGACTGCCACCATCGCTAATGATAGCTCTCGGAGTTCCAAACCTAGTGAAAATCATATCTTTGAGAAAATTCAAAACAACTTTGTGATCTTAGTTCTTGTAGCTGTTGCCTCAACCCATTTTGATACATAATCTACTGCCACTAGTATGTATATGTATCCAAAAGAAGATGGGAATGGTCCCTTGAAGTCAATTCCCCACACATCAAACAGCTCTACCACTAAAATGTTGTTTAATGGCATTTCATTCCTGTGACTGATGCTCCCCATTTTCTGACACCTATCACACTTAGAGCAAAAATCAAAAGCATCTTTAAACAATATAGGCCAAAAGAAACCAGATTGTAAAACCTTTAAAGCTGTCTTTTTGGCACTGAAATGACCTCCGCATGCCAATGCATGACTGAATGTTAGTATGCTTTGCTGCTCACTCTCTGGAACACATCTTCGAATGATTTGGTTAGGGCAATACTTGAACAAATAGGGCTCATCCCACATGTAGTGTTTCACCATTGAAAAGAACTTCTTTCTCTCCTGAAAAGTCAAATCATCTCTAATTACACCAGAAGCAAGATAATTGACAAAATCAGCATATCATGGCTCTTTATCTTGAATGACAAAGAGTTGTTCATTCGGGAATGATTCGTTGAGTGGCAAAATTTGTCCATCTCCATAGTTTTCATCAACAAGGCGCGACAAGTGATCAGCAACAACATTTTCACTCCCTTTCTTGTCTCGAATTTCTAGGTCAAACTCTTGTAACAAGAGTACCCATCTGATCAAACGTGGTTTAGCATCTTTCTTGGTCAACAAAAACCTAAGAGCTCCATGATCAGAGTAAACAATCACTTTAAAGCCAACAAGATATGAACGAAATTTCACTAAAGCAAAAACAACAGCAAGCAACTCCTTCTCAGTTGTAGAGTAATTGAGTTGAGCATCATTTAATGTCCGACTTGCATAGTAGATTACGTGTGGCAGCTTATTTACTCTTTGACCTAAAACAGCACCAATAGCATAGTCAGAGGCATCACACATTAGCTCAAAAGGCAAAGACCAATCTGGTGCCATAATGATAGGAGCAGAAGTTAGTTCACGTTTCAAGGTATTAAATGCATTCATACAATCTTTATCAAAGTGAAATACAACATCTTTGGCCAAAAGATTGCACAATGGATGAGTGATCTTGGAAAAATCCTTAATGAAACGACGATAAAAACCAGCATTTCCTAGAAAGCTTCTCACTCCCTTCACTGAAGTAGGGGCTGCCATATTTGAGATGATGTCAATTTTTGCTTTGTCAACTTCAATACCCTTGCTAGATATTACATGCCCCAACACAACACCTTGTTTCACCATAAATTGACACTTTTCCCAATTGAGAATCAAATTTGTTTCCTGACATCTTTGAAGCACTAGAGAAAGATGGTTAAGACAATTATCAAAAGAAGAACCAAAAACTGAAAAATCGTCCATGAATACCTCAATAAATCTCTCAATCATATCTGAAAAGATTGCTGGCATACATCTTTGGAATGTTGCTGGGGCATTGCAAAGGCCAAAAGGCATCCTCTCGATATGTAAAAGTGCCAAAAGGACAAGTGAATGTAGTCTTCTCTTGATCTTCCGGAGCAATCGCAATTTGATTATAACCTGAATATCCATCAAGAAAACAATAATATGCGTGACCAGCTAATCGCTCAAGCATTTGATCAATAAAAGGCATAGGAAAATAATCTTTTCTAGTGTCTGAATTCAACTTCCTGTAATCGGTGCAAACACGCCAACTAGCTGCAGGTCTCATTTGAACAAGCTCTTTATGCTCATTTTTTACCACTGTGATTCCAATCCTCTTAGGCACTACGTGAACAGTGCTGACCCATTTGCTATCAGAGATCGGGTATATGATACCCACATCTAACAACTTCAACACTTCAGCTGTCACTACTTCCTTCATGTGTGGATTGAGCTTTCTTTGTGGTTCACGAGTTGGTTTCGCTCCTTCCTCCAACTAAAATTTGATGCATGCACATGGTAGGGCTTAGTCCCTTGATATCTGCAATAGACCAACCAATGGCTGATTTGAACTCTTTTAGCACCCTAATTAGCTTATCTTCTTCCAAAGGGGTAAGGTCAGATGCTATGATAACTAGGAGAGTTTCAAACTCAGCTAGGTAAGCATATTTTAGATGTGATGGAAGTGGTTTAAGCTCAAGTTTTGGAGGTTTAACAACAGAAGGGATCAGATGTGTGGCAAATGGTCCTAATGGCTCTATAAGAGGTGAAAAAGTGGAGCGATATGGTTTTAATGCTTCCAAGGCAGCCACCATCTCCATGAGCACTTCTTCATCAAAGTCATTTTCAGATTGACTCAAAACATATTGTAATGGATCATTGGATTGTGCCAGCAAAAACTTAGAGAAAACAAGTGAATCAAGCACATCAATCGAACAACAATCAATTGAATTAGAAGGCTGAGAAAGAGATTCAAACACTTTGAATTGTATAGTTTCTCCTAGCACAATCATGGTGAGGAGACCATTTTGCACATCTATGATAGTCTTTGCTGTGGACATAAAGGGTCTCCCAAGCAAAATAGGTAACTCACGATCATGTATAGGAGCCTCTTCCATGTCCAACACTACAAAATCAGCAGGCAAAATTAGTTTGTCAACTTGAACTAAGATATCTTCCACTATACCTCTTGGATATTTCACCGATCGATCAGCAAGTTGCAATGAAATAGTTGTTGCCTTCAAACCCCCCAAACCTAATTGAAGGTACACTGAATAGGGCATTAAGTTGATGCTAGTCCCCAAGTCAAGCATAGCCTTTTCAACTAGCTTGTCTCCAATGGTGATATTGATAGAAAAACTGCCCGGATCCTTGAGTTTTGGTGGGAGCTTTCTTTGAAGCACAGCACTCACATTTTCAGACACCAACACCTTCTCATCAGGTCCATACTTCCTCTTATAAGTGTTCAGCTCCTTGAAAAATTTCTCATACGCTAGCATATTCCTAATGACATCAAGCAAAAGTAAATTAACATTCACTTTACCCAAAATATCAAAAATTTCTTTAAATGACTTATCCTGCTTGCTTTTGGCAAGTCTTCCAGGAAATGGGATGGGAGGAGTGTAAGGTTTTTCATCCTTGTGAAAATTTGGAGCTTCATATGAAGAACTGGCATTGCTTGGATCGTCATTCGGTTTCTCATTCTCTTCTTGAGTGGGACCTGCATTCACCTGATCAGATTCATTAGTAACTTCATTGCCAATCCCATTATTAATATACAAATTTATAAATAAACCCAATCCTAGACATGTATTTATGCACTATTTAAACATAGCAAAATCAACCACAAAGTCAACTTTTTGGGTGTGTTTATAAATGGGTTTTGAGTGTGTGTAATGATGGGTTTTGGGTGTGTTTATATGTTTAAATAGTGCTTAGGTTTTATAATTTCAACCCCCATTTTGGGTGTTTTTAGTGAAACTCCCTTATTAATAACCTTACCACTTCTAAGTGTTATGACCGCTTTGGCCTGCTCTTGGTTCCTTTGAAGTATCAGGTTGGCTTGGAAATTTCCCGGGTTCTCTTTGACTCAAAGCATCCACAATTTGACCTAATTGTGTCTCCATTTTGGTTAGAGCAGCTGAATGTTGTTGGTGAGTACTATTGGTAGTTTGCTGGAATTGAGCAGTGTTACAGGCTAGCATTTTGACCGTATCTTCAAGTGTAGTGGCAGGCTTTGGTTGGAAATTTTGAAATTGATTATTATTCTTCCATGAGAGATTGGGATGATCTCTTCCACCCAGGGTTATATGTATTAGAGAACAGGTCATTCCTCGGCCTCTGATTGTAAGAATTCAAGAGATTCACTTGCTCTTGAACGAATTCAGGATAAGCCTCACTAGCTGAGCATTGATAAGTAGGATGACCTGGTATGTTGCAAATGGCACACATCTCAGCTATCTTAGGCACCATATTGAGCATAGAATTGAGCTTCTTTTCCAAACTAGCCACGTGCAAGGCAAGATCATTATTAGAACTTATTTCATACATTCCAACTCGTTTACCTCTTGTATCTTTGTGTTGAGCATTAGATCCCAACATCTCATAGATGTTATATGACTCTTGAGCATTTTTCTTCTTCAAAGCTCCACCTGCTGCATTATCCACAGTTGATTGACATGTTTGGGTTAGTCTATCATAAAAAATTTGCATTTGTAAGCAAAGAGGTAACCCATGATGTGGACACTGCAGCAACATGCCTTTGAAACGCTCCCAACATTCATTGAAAGGTTCTCCATCATCTTGTTTAAAGTTGAAGATTTGCCCTCTCAAAGTAGCTGTCTTTTGAGTAGAGAAAAACTTCTCCAAAAATTTCTTAGCTACGGCATCCCAAGTGGTGAGCGAACCAGGTGCTAAAGTCACTAGCCAATTCTTTGCTCTATCTTTCAATGTATAAGGAAAAACCCTCATCCTCATATTTGCTTCACTCACTCCCTGCAAAGGTAAACCACTCACAACATTGTAGAATTCCTTAATATGACATAATGGATCTTCGTTAGGTAAACCATAAAAAGAAGGAAGCATGTGAAAATGGGAAGATTTGAGTTCATAATTTCTAGCTTCGGTAGGCGCAAGGTGCGAAGGTGAATTTGGTATAACCGGTTGAGCATAATCTTCCAAAGCTCGGTTGTCATCGTTATTGCCAGCCATCTCTTCTTCTCCGTCAGAGTTAGAGTTATCGAAAGAATCTACACTCGTTGGGCTAGAAGAACTATTGTCCTCTTCTACACGTCAAGTATGGGCACTAGCTGATACAGAACTCTCAAAAGTGTTGCTCTTTAACCGTTCAAGTCTTGGGCCTATTTCAGCAAGTGTATCGACATATCTTAAACGACTGACCCAATTTTCACTTTGGAATCCGGGTGAAACCTATTTAAAGCGACACAGTAAGTGGGTATAAATGACCAAAATGCCACAGCAGATAACACAACCTTGAGGCCTAACTCGTGGTGTGCACGATAGCTATGGGTTGCCTACATACCCCGAGGATCAAGCCACACGTAGTTCTTTCTTACATTCGATCTGTAAGCTGTTTACTATAAACCTGGTTCTAGGGTTGGCATTCGAGTATCAGGGACTCCGTTTATGATCCGTTCAAACACTATACGATCTGGCCAAGCCTAGATTACCATATCCGAAAATGGTTACGATCCAGCGGTTGAAACTATTGAACCCGGAAATCACACAATATGCGAGATCCGTTCGAGGTTCAAACGTTAACAAATTGAGATCCGCGAAATCCTACGCGCTCGTGGGGACAGGAGATTATTCTAGGTTGACTCTGGTCCCCACCTGCTTCCCACACCGCCACATGCGCGAGGCGCATGGTGCCTAAGCGATAACGCTTCACCGGAAAAACTCAAATCACGGCTCAAGGTTCCTACCCTAAGTGTAACACCCTATTTGGAGTCACTTTTGTTCTTGGACCTACCCAAAAACTGGCCGAAGTGGCGGGTGTACTCTCAAAACCGGCAAAACCCTAACGTGTAAATTGAACTATCTACGCTTGAAATCTCTAAAATTTATCTAACCAACAGCTAGAGCATGAAAAATAGCTAGAGATCCATACCTCACACGACCAGATCGGTGGCGGAGAAGGGAGAAATAGCTCCCAAAATTCTATCAAAACTCGTGGAAATCATGATTTTCCGGCGGTTGGCTGTAGGCAGCGAAGCGGCCGGGCTACATCAGCGGAGTGGCGCCGGTGCCTCTAGGTCCGGTCCGGTGGGTCGAGGTGGGGTGTGGCGGTGGCTGGGATGAGGATCCGATCAAAGCTGAAAAAAGAAGTGGTGAGAGAGAAAGAGAGAGGTTTTTAAAAATATCGACATGGCAAATTACCATTTTGCCCTTAACGTAATTTGATCGTACCTCCCTCAATACAACTCGGATTTGAGCCCACTACATATCTACGGACACATCTCTGCGCTCTACATAGCAGTATAACTGAAATCCTCAAATTTCTTTCCGGTCAAAAAGTCAACTTTTAAACCATTAAAATATTATAGGGGGCATAATTGTCTTTTATTAGAATAAATTAATAATTAAATACTAATTAAGGACCGGGTTGTTACATATACTACCTGAGAAAGAAAAACAAAACGAAATTAGGGTTTGAGAACAAGCAATTATAGAGGTGAAATCGAGTCCCGACATGGCGCCTAAAATTTTGTTGTGTTCCTTCCAGCGCCAATATATGGTTAGTATAATGGTACAAGTAAGGGTGTCGAACCACAGGGACCGATTGGACCTCTATAAATTACTAGTTTTGAAAGAACCCTAACTAAAAGCGAAAGTGACAAATTGAGAGTAGTTTGTGTTGTAAATGAAAAATAACTTAAAGTGTAAGAAAAATGTAGCAGTGAAGAAGAAATTGATGTAGAAAGAATAGGGATGAGACCAGGAATTTCGAATTCACCATTGCAAAACCAATTCCATGTTTACAAAGTTAAACTGTATTCAACTACCAACCTGTTTCCAGAGTTCGTTTTACATATATATGATCAGCCATATGATGTATGGTTTTGATTAAATTCTCCTAATTTGCAACCTAATTGGGATGTTCAACTTTGGTTACAAGTTAAGAGTCATTAACATGCAAGAAAACGTTAAAGAACCGAAGAAAACCCATGGCAGGATGTTTGCATAGCATTCTCTTCATTCATTCACATGTCTACCAAGATTAAGCATGATGATTACAATAACCTTGATCAGATAATCATGAGGCAACCCTAATGGTGATCAAACATTAAAATTGACAAACAAATTTAACAATAGATTCGATGAATGAAACAAGAAAGCAGATTGATGAACTAAATACTTTAACTTAGAAACATGGATCAATGTTGCAAGGCTACATTGAAATCCCTAGCTATGAATTTAGTTACACATCATGTTCACAAAGATTAAAACGAAAATAAACAACATGAGTGAAAATAAATTCATGAGAGGAAACCCTTGAACCAATTCTGATGTTGAACTTCTCCAAGAACGCTCTTGCGATGAGTCGATGGTGGAAATATATGGAACGGCTATTGTTTTAGTGTGTATGAAAGGGGAGAATAACAAAAAGAAGGATGTCTAGGGTTGTGAAATTCATCTAAAATAAATAGGGTCTGTGAAAGTGGCTAAAAGACAAGTTTTTATGGGGTAAAAGAGGCTGCTAGATATTCCAAAGATATCATAATAAATCAGACTTTATTTTGCACATTTTTGCCTTATTTGGCACCTCCAAATCAGGCTAGAAATCCCCATTGCTTTCCCATTCTGCTCTTAGTCTTCAAACAAGCCAGGTTCGCCTCAGATTCTTTATTTGGACTTCAAAACAGGTCACAAAACTTGTTTCCACGTTTGAATAAGGACCAGCTCCAAAAATGGCATGTTTTCATTTCTTTTGCCTTCAACTTGATCCTAAAGTAGATACAACTGCATACTAACACAAAATAGGGTAAAACGCAACATGTTTAATTCAAAAACATCACAAATAGACTAGAAATGGATGGTATAAATGTATAAATATATGAGTTATCAAATACCCTCAAACCTGATTTTTGCTAGTCCTCGAGCAAAACTGAAACTAGAAACACACAGGACAATAAAATCTAACTAGACCACTTTCGCTTGCTAAACAATTGCACTGAGCATGTACAACAAGCCTTTAAACCCCTAGGCGTCCCTAGTAGGAGGAGTTGTGTCTCCTGAGGGTTTACAGTGATGACACCCACAAACATCTGCATACTTGCAAGCAAATTGGTTAAAGCATACTTATAGCAAACTAATAAGAACCAATGAAATCTTAGTCATACATTTGAACCACTAGTCTGCCACGTCAATGATTCATATCATAAGTATAGTGTAAAAAGAAATAATTACTCCGTGTCCCATGACTTCAAAGACACCACACTCAAATGCCAAAGATAGAAATCGCCTCAACTCTAGTCCTCACAGATAGAAATCGCCTCAACTCCGCATTTACGAACATGAATTGTTCGATTTCATGGACCAATCGATATCGGATTGAGTCCAAAACTTGGGGAACATCATAATATGGTGGGAAGAGTCATGCGGTTGGTTTTGAGAGAAATCCAATCTCTAGAACTATGGAATACACACACCACTCCATTTCATAACGAACTGCGTCTGAACACAATTGTCGATCTCATGGACCAATCGATATCGGATCGAGTCCAAAACTTGGGGAATATCATAACATGGTGGGCGGAGTCATTTGGTTGGTTTTCTGTGAAATTCAATCTCTATAACTATGAAATACACTGGGCACTCCATTTCGAGCGATCTGCATACGAACTTGAATTGTCCGATTTCAAGACCAATCGATATCGGATTAAGTCCAAAACTTGGGGAACATCATAATATGGTGGGAGGAGTCATTTGCTGGGTTTTGAGTGAAATCCAATGGCTAAAACTATGCAATACACCAACCACCCTATTTTAGAACGACCAGGGTACGAACTTGAATTGTTCGATTTCATGGACCAACAGATATTGGCTTGAGTCCCAGACTTGGGGAACATCATAACATGGTGGGAGGAGTCATTTGGTTGGTTTTGAGTGAAATAAAATCTCTATAACTATGGAATACACCCACCACCCCATTTCTAATTGTCTTATTTCATGGACCAATCGATATCGGATTGAGTCCAAAATTTGAGGAACATCATAACATGGTGATAGGAGTCATTTGGTGGGTTTTGAGTGAAATTCAATGCTAAAACTATGGTTATAAGTCCCAGACGAACATCATAACATGGTTCACTTGGTTGGTTTTGAGTGCTATAACTATGGAATCTGAATTGTCTTATTTCATGGACCAATCGATATCGGATTGAGTCCAAAATTTGAGGAACATCATAACATGGTGATAGGAGTCATTTGGTTGGTTTTGAGTGAAATCCAATCCCTATAACTATGGAATGGACCCACCACTCAATTTGAACTATGCAATACACCAGCATTGAAACTATGCAATACACGACTTCAATTGTCCGATTTCATGGAGCCATGATATCGGATTGAGTCCAAAACTTGGGGAACATCATAGTATGGTGGGAGGAGTCAATTGGTGGGATTTGAGTGAAATTCAGCACGGCTAAAACTATGCAATACACCAACCACTCTATTTTAGAACGAAGTGTAAGAACCTGAATTGTCCTATTTCATGGACCAGCGATATCAGTTGTGTCAAAACTAGGAGAACATCATAACATGGTGGGGAAATCAAATCTCTATAACTACGGAATACACCCATCACTCATTTTCTGTGTAAGAACACTGAATTGTCCTATTTCATGAGTTGTGTCCAAACTAGGAGAACATCATAACATGGTGGAAATCAAATCTCTATAACGAATACACCATCACTCTAGAATTTTTCGATTTCATGGATGAAATGATATCGGATTGAGTCCAAAACTAAGGGAACATCGTAATATGGTGGGAGCAGTCATTTGGTGGATTTTGAGTGAAATCCAATGGGCTAAACTATGCAATACACCAACCGCTCCATTTTAAAACGAGCAGCTAGAACCTGAATTGTCCGATTTCATGGACCAATCGATATCGGATTGAGTCCAAAACTTGGGGAACATCATAATATCATGGGAGGAGTCATTTGGTGGGATTTGAGTGAAATCCAATGGCAAAAACTGTGCAATACACCAACCACTCCATTTTAGAACCAACTGTGTAAGAACTTGAATTGTACTATTTCATGGACCAACCGATATCAGATTCCGTCCAAACTTGGAGAGCATCATAACATGGTGGGAGGAGTCATTTGGTTGGTTTTGAGTGAAATCAAATCACTATAACTATGGAATACACCCACCACTTCATTTCAGAAGCGAGCGTACAGAATTATCCGATTTCATGGACCAATCAATATCGGATTGACTCTAAAACTTGGGGAATGTCGTAATATGGTGGGACGAGTCATTTGGTGGGATTTGAGTGCTATCCAATGGCAAAAACTATGCAATACACCAACCACTCCATTTTAGAACGAATGTAAGAACTGAATTGTACTATTTCATGGACCAACCGATATCAGATTCAGTCTAAAACTAGGAGAACATCATAACATGGTGGGAGGAGTCATTTGGTTGGTTTTGAGTGAAATCAACTCACTATAACTATGGAATACACCCACCACTTCATTTCAGAACGAACAGCGTACGAACCGGAATTATCTGATTTCATGGACCAATCAATATCGGATTGACTCTAAAACTTGGGGAACGTCGTAATATGGTGGGACGAGTCATTTGGTGGGTTTTGAGTGAAATCCAACGGCTAAAACTATGCAATACACCAACCACTCCATTTTAGAACGAACTGTGTAAGAACCTGAATTATCCTATTTCATGGACCAACTGATATCAGATTGCGTCCAAAACTTGGGGAACATCATAACATGGTGGGAGGAGTCATTTGGTTGGTTTTGAGTGAAATCAAATCACTATAACTATGGAATACACCCACCAATTTCAGAACGAACAGCGTACAAACCGGAATTATCCGATTTCATGGACCAATCAATATCGGATTGACTCTAAAACTTGGGCAACGTCATAATATGGTGGGAAGTCATTTGGTGGGTTTTGAGTGAAATGCTAAAACTATGCAATACACCAACCACTCCATTTTTGAATTATCCTATTTCATGGACCAATGATATCAGATTGCGTCCAAAACTTGGGGAACATCATAACATGGTGGGAGGAGTCTTGTGGTTGGTTTTTAGTGAAATCAAATCTCTATAACTACGGAATACACCACCTCCATTTTTACGAACACAGATTTTCGATTTCATGGACCAAACGATAACGGATTGAGTCCAAAACTAGGGGAACATCATAATATGGTGGGAAGGAGTCATTTGGTGGATTTTGAGTGAAATCTAATGGGCTAAACTATGCAATACCAACCACTCCATTTTAGAGAACGAATCTGAACTCAATTGTCCGATTTCATGGACCAATCGATATCGGATTGAGTCCAAAACTTGGGGAACATCATAATATGGTGGGAGGAGTCATTTTGTGGGATTTGAGTGAAATCAATGACAAAAACTGTGCAATACACCAACCACTCCATTTTAGAACGTGTAAAACTCAATTGTACTATTTCTGGACCAACCGATATCGGTTGAGTCCAAAACTAGGAGAACATCATAATATGGTGGGAGGAGTCATTTGGTGGATTTTGAGTGAAATCAATGGCAAAGACTGCAATACACCAACAACTCCATTTTAGAACGAATGTAAGAACTGAATTGTCCTATTTCATGGACCAATCAATATCAGATTGCCTCCAAAACTTGGGGAACATCATAACATGGTGGAGGAGTCATTCGGTTGGTTTTGAGTGAAATCAAATCTCTATAACTGTGGAATAACCCACCACTCCATTTGAGCAGGCTGCGTCGAACTGAATGTCCGATTTCATGGAGCCGTCGATATCGGATTGAGTCCAACACTTGGGGAACACCATAATATGGTGGGAGGACTCGATTGGTGGGATTTGAGTGAAATCCAACTGCTAAAACTATGCAATACACCAACCAATCCATTTTAGAACGAATCTGTGTAAGAACTCGAATGGTCCTATTTCATGGACCAACCGATATCAGATTACGTCCAAAACTTGGGGAATATCATAACATGGTGGGAGGAGTCATTTGGTTGGTTTTGAGTGAAATCAAATCTCTATAACTATGAAATACACCCACCACTCCATTTCAAAACTAACGTACTGAACCTGAATTGTCCGATTTCATGGACCAATCAATATCGGATTGAGTCCAAAACTTGGGGAACATCATAATATGGTAGGAGGAGTCATTTGGCGGGATTTGAGTGAAATCCAAAGGCTAAAACTATGCAATACACCAACCACCCAATTTTAGAACGAACTGGGTATGAATCTAAATTGTCCTATTTCATGGACCAATCGATATTGGATTGAGTCCAAAACTTGGGGAATATCATAACATGGTGGGAGGAGCCATGTGGCAGGTTTTGAGTGATGTCCAATCTCTATAACTATGGAATGCACCCAACAATCCATTTAAGAACGAATCGTGTACGAACTCAATTGTCAATTTCATGGACCAATCGTTATCGGATTGAGTCCAAAACTTGGGGAACATCATAATATTGTGGGAGGAGTCATTTGGTAATCCAATGGCAAAGACTGTGCAATACACCAACCACTCCATTTTAGAACGAACTCTGTAAGAACCTGAATTGTCCTATTTCATGGACCAACCAATATCAGATTGCCTCCAAAACATAGGGAACATCATAACATGGTGGGAGGAGTCATTTGGTTGGTTTTGAGTGAAATCAAATCTCTATCACTATGGAATACACCCACCACTCCATTTCAGAACGTGCTGAACCTGAATTGTCGATTTCATGGAATAATCGATACTGGATTGAGTCCAAAACTTGGGGAACATCATAATATCGTGGGAGGAGTCAATTGGTTGGTTTTGAGTGAAATCAAGTCTCTATATCTATGGAATACACCCACCACTCCATCTCGAGCAGGCTGCGTGCGAACTGAATTGTCCGATTTCATGGACCAATCAATATCGGATTTAGTCTAAAACTTTGGGAACATGAATAACATGGTGGGAGGAGTCATTTGGTTGGTTTTGAGTGAAATCCAACCTCTATAACAATGGAATACACCCACCACTCCATTTCAGAACTAATAGCGTAACCTGAATTGTCCGATTTCATGGACCAATCCATATCGGATTGAGTCCAAAACTTGGGGAACATCATAATATGGTGGGAGGAGTCATTTGGTGGGATTTGAGTCAAATCCAATGGCTAAAACTATGCAATACACCAACCACTCTATTTTAGAACGAATTGCGTATGAATCTAAATTGTCCTATTTCATGGACCAATCAATATCGGATTGAGTCCAAAACTTGGGGAATATCATAATACGGTGGGAGGAGTCATTTGGTGGGATTTGAGTGAAATCCAATGGCTAAAACTATGCAATACACCAACCACTCCATTTTAGAACAAACAGGGTACGAACATAAATTGTCCGATTTGATGGACCAATCGATATCGGATTGAGTCCAAACCTCGGGGAACAACATAACATGGTGGGAGGAGTTATTTGGTTGGTTTGAAGTGAAATCCAATATCTAGAAGTATGGAATACACCCACCACTCCATTTCAAAACGAACTGCGTGCGAACCTAAATTGTCCGAGCTCATGGACCAATCGATATCGGATTGAGTCCAAAACTTGTGGAACATCATAATATGGTGGGAGGAGTCATTTGGTGGGTTTTGAGTGAAATCCAATGCATAAAACTATGCAATACACCAACCACTCCATTTTAGAACAAACTGCGGACGAACGTGAATTGTCCGATTTCAAGGACCAATCGATATCGGATTGAGTCCAAAACTTGGGGAGCATCATAATATGGTGGGAGGAGTCATTTGGCTTGTTTTGAGAGAAATCCAATGGCTAAAACTATGCAATACCCCAACAACTCTAGTTTAGAACGAATGCGTACTGAACCGAAATTTTCCGATTTCATCGAATAATCGATATTGGATTGAGTCCAAAACTTGGGGAACGTCATAACAGGGTGGGAGGAGTCATTTGTTTGGTTTTGAGTGAAATCCAATCTCTATAACTATGGAATACAACAACCACTCCATTTCGTGGACCAATCGATATCGGATTGAGTCCAAAACTTGGGGAACAAGACAACATGGTGGGAGGAGTCATTTGGTTGGTTTTAAGTGAAATCCAATCTCTAGAAGTATGGAATACACCCACCACTCCATTTCAGAACAAACTGCATATGAACCTGAATTGTCCAAAACTTGTGGAACATCATAATATGGTGGGAGGAGTCATTTGGTGGGTTTTGGGTGAAATCCAGTGGCTAAAACTCTGCAATACCCCAACCACTCTATTTTAGAACGAACTGGGTACGAACCTAAATTGTCCTATTTCATGGACGAATCGATATCGGATTGAGTCCAAAACTTGGGGATTATCATAATATGGTGGGAGGAGTCATTTGGTGGGTTTTGAGTGCAATCCAATGGCTAAAACTATGCAATACACCAACGATTCCATTTTAGAACGAACATGAACCTGAATTGACCGATTTCATGGACTAATCGATATCGGATTGAGGCCAAAAGTTGGGGAACATCATAACATGGTAGGAGGAGTTATTTAGTTTGTTCTAAGTGAAATCCAATCTCTAGAGGTGTGGAATACAACCACCACTCCATTTTAGATAGAACTGCATATGAACCAGAATTGTCTGATTTCATGGACCAATCGATATTGGATTGACTCAGTCGGTTGGTTTTGAGTGAAATCCAATCGCTATGACCATGGAATACACTCACCACTCCATTTCGAACGTACGAACTGAATTGTCCGATTTCATGGACCAACTAATATCGGATTGAGTCCAAAACTTGGGGAACATCACAATATGGTGGGAGGAGTCATTCGGTGGGTTTTGAGTGAAATTCAATGGCTAAAACTATGCAATACACCAACCACTCAATTTATGAACGAACTGCGTACAAACCTGAATTGTCCTATTTCATGGGCCAATCGATATCGGATGAGTCCAAAACTTGGGGAACATCATAATATGGTGCAATCCAATGGCTAAAACTATGAAATACACCAAGGACTCCAAGTGAACGAATGCGTACGAACCTGAATTGTCCGATTTCGTGGAATAATCGATATAGGATCGAGTCCTTAAGTTAAAGAACATCATAACATGGTGGGAGGAGTCATTTGGTTGGTTTTAAGTGAAATACAATCTCTAGAAGTATGGAATACACCCACCACTCCATTTCGAACGAATGCGTACGAACTGAATTGTCCGATTTCATGGACCAATCGATATCGGATTGAGTACAAAACTTTGGGAACGCCATAACACGGTTGGTGGAGTCATTTTGCTGGTTTTGAGTGAAATCCAATCTCTATAACTAAGGAATACACCCACCACTCCATTTTAGAACGAACTGCGTATGAACCTGAATTGTCCGATTTCATGTAATAATCGATATCGGATTGAGTCCAAAACTTGGGGAACATCATAACAAGGTAGGAGGAGTCAGTTGGTTGGTTTTAAGTGAAATCAATCTCTAGAATATGGAATACACCCCACCCCATTTCACAACATGCGTACAAACTGAATTGTCGATTTGTGGAATAATCGATATCGGATTGAGTCCGAAATTGGGGAACATCATAATATGGTGGAAGGAGTCATTCGGTGGGCTTTGAATGAAATCCAATGGCTAAAACTATGCAATACACCAACCACTCACTTTAGAACGAAGCGAACAAACACTGATTTGTCCGATTCCATGGAATAATCGATATCGGATTGAGTCCAAAACTTGGGGAACATCATAACATGGTGGGAGGAGTTATTTCGATGGTTTTAGTGAAATCCAATCTCTAGAAGTATGGAATACACCCACCACTCCATTTAACGAAGTGCGTTAACTCTGAATTGTCCGATTTCACCCACCAATCGATATCGTATTGAGACCAAAACTTGGGGAACATCATAAGATGGTGGGAGGAGTCATTTGGTTGGTTTGAAGAGAAATCTAATCTTTAGAAGTATGGAATACACCCACCACTCCACAGAACGAATCGAATCAATTGTCCGATTTCGTGTAATAATCGATACCGGATCGAGTCCAAATCTTGGGAACATCATAATATGGTGGCAGGAGTCATTTGGTGGGTTTTGAGTGAAATTCAATGGCTAAAACTATGCAATACACCAACCACTCCATTTATGAACGAACTGCGTCTGAACCTGAATTGTCTATTTCATGGACCAATCGATATCGGATTGAGTCCAAAACTTGGGGAACATCATAATATGGTGGGAGGAGTCAGTGGCTGGTTTTGCGTGAAATCCAATCTCTATGACTAGGGAATACACCCACCACTCCATCTTAGAACGAATTGTGTATGAACCTGAATTGTCTAATTTCATGGAATAATCGATATCGGATTGAGTCCAAAACTTGGGGAACATCATAGCATGGCGGGAGGAATCATTTGGCGGGTTTTAAGTGAAATCCAATCTCCAGAATTATGGAATACACTCACCACGCCATTTCACAGCGAACTGCGTACGAACTTGGAATTGACAGATTTCATGGACCAATCGATATCGGATTGAGTCCAAAACTTGGGGAACATCATAATATGGTGGGACGAGTCATTTGGTGGGTTTTGAGTGTAATCCAATGGCTAAAACAATGCAATACACTAACCACTCCATTTTAGAACGAACTGCGTACGAACCTGAATTGTCCTATTTCATGAAACAATCGATATCGGATTGCGTCCAAAACTTGGCGAACATCATAACATGGTGGGAGGAGTCATTCAGGGGGTTTTGAGTGAAATCCAAATGGCTATAACTATGGAATACGCCCACCACTCCATTTCAACGAACTGCGTACAAACATGAATTGTCCGATTTCATGGACCAATCGATATCGGATTGAGTCCAAAACTTGGGGAACATCATAATATGGTGGGAGGAGTCATTTGGTTGGTTTTAAGAGAAATCCAATCTTTAGAAGTATGGAATACAACCACCACTCCATTTCAGAACGAATTCTGAACTTGAATTGTCCGATTTCATGGAATAATCGATATCGGATTGAGTCCAAAACTTGGGGAACATCGTAATATGGTAGGAGGAGTCATTTGGTGGGTTTTGAGTGAAATCCAATGGCTAAAACTATGCAATACACCAACCACTCCATTTTAGAATGAATCGCTTACGAACTGAATTGTCCGATTTCATGGACCAATCATAGCATGGCGGGAGGAGTCATTTGCCTGGTTTTAAGTGAAATCCAATCTCTAGAAGTTTGGAATACACCCACCACTCCATTTCACAACGAACTACGTCGAACCTGAATTGTCCGATTTCATGGACTAATCGATATCGGATTGAGTCCAAAACATGGGGAACATCATAATATGGTGGGACGTGTCATTTGGTGGGTTTTAAGTGCAATCCAATGGCTAAAACAATGCAATACACCAACCACTCCATTTTAGAATGAACTGCGTACGAACGTGAATTGTTCCATTTCATTGAATAATTGATATCGGATTGTGTCCAAAACTTGGGGAACATCATAACATGGTGGGAGGAGTTATTTGGTGGGTTTTGAGTGAAATCCAATGGTTCTAACTATGGAATACACCCACCACTCCATTTTAGAATGAACTGCGTACGAACATGAATTGTCCGATTTCATGGACCAATCGTTATCGGATTGAGCCCAAAACTTGGGGAACATCATAACGAGGTGGGAAGAGTCATTTGGTTGGTTTTGAGTGAAATCCAATCTCAAGAAGTATGGAATACACCCACCACTCCATTTGAGAACGAACGAACTGAATTGTCCGATTTCATTGACCAATCGATATCGGATTGAGTCCAAACACTGGGGAACATCATAATATGGTGGGAGGAGTCATTTGGTGGGTTTTGGGTGAAATCCAATGGCTAAAAATATGCAATACACCAGCCACTCCTTTTTTGAACGAATTGCGTACAAAAATAAATTGTCCTATTTCATGGACCAACCACTCCAATGGCTAAAACACGCAATGCACCCACCACTCCATTTGAGCGAACTACGTCTGAACTTCAATTGTCGATTTCATGGAACAATCGATATCGTATTGAGTCCAAAACTTAGGGAACATCGTAATATGGTGGGAGGAGTCAGTTGGTGAGTAATCCATTAGTAAAACTATGCAATACACCACCACTCCATTTTAGAACGAATCTGCGAACAACTGAATTGTCCTATCTCATGGACCAATCGATATCGGATTGAGCCCAAAACTTGGGGAACATCATAGCATGGTGGGAGGAGTCATTTGGTTCGTTTTAAGCGAAATCCAATCTCTAGAAGTATGGAATACACCCACCACCCCATTTCACAACGAACCGCGTACTGAACCTGAATTGTCCGATTTCGTGGAATAATCGATATCGGATTGAGTCCAAAACTTGGGGAACATCATATCATGGTGGGAGAAGTCATTTGGTCAGTTTTAAGTGAAATCCAATCTAGAAGTATGAAATACACCCACCACTTTTTCGAACGAATCTGCGTCGAACTGAATTGTATCGATTTCATGGACCAATCGATATCGTATTGAGTCCAAAACTTAGGGAACATAGTAATATGGTGGGAGGAGTCATTTGGTGAGTTTTGAGTGAAATCCAATGGCTAAAACTATGCAATACACCAACCACTCCATTTTAGAACGAAGCTTACGAACTGAATTGTCCTATTTCGTGGACCATTCGATATCGGATTGAGTCCAAAACTTGGGGAACATCATAGCATGGCGGGAGGAGTCATTTGGTTGGTGTTTTAGTGAAATCCAATCTCTGGAAGTATGGAATACACCCACCACCCCATTTCTGCAACGTCTGAACTGAATTGTTCGATTTCATGGAATAATCGATATCGGATTGAGTTCCAAAACTTGGGAAACATCATAATATGGTGGGAGGAGTCATTTGGTGGATTTTGAATGAAATCCAGTGGCTAAAACAATGCAATACACCCACCACTCAATTTTAGAACGTGCGTCTGAACTGAATTGTCAATTTCATGGACCAATCGATTTCGGATTGAGTCCAAAACTTGGGGAACATCATAATATGGTGGGAGGAGTCATTTGGTGGGTTTTGAATGAAATCCAATGGCTAAAACAATGCAATACACCCACCACCCCATTTCACAACGAATCTGAACTGAATTGTCCGATTTCGTGGAATAATTATATCGGATTGAGTCCAAAACTTGGGGAACACCGTAGTATGGTGGGAGGAGTCATTTGGTGGGTTTTGAGTGAAATCTAATGGCTAAAACAATGCAATACACCCACCACTCCATTTTAGAACGTCTGCGTCGAACTGAATTGTCCTATTTCATGGACCAATCGATTTCGGATTGAGTCCAAAACTTGGGGAACATCATAATATGGTGGGAGGAGTCATTTGGTTGGTTTTAAGAGAAATCTAATCTTTAGAAGTATGGAATACACCCACCACTCCATTTGAGCAGCGTATACGAACTCAATCGTCCGATTTCATGGAATAATCGATATCGGATTGAGTCCAAACCTTGGGGAACATCATAATATGGTGGGAGGAGTCATTTGGTGGGTTTTGAGTGAAATCAATGGCTAAAACAATGCAATACACCACCACTCCATTTCGAACGTCTGCGTGCGAACACAATTGTCCGATTTCATGGACCAATCGAAATTGGATTGAGTCCAAAACTTAGGGAACATCGTAATATGGTGGGAGGAGTCATTTGGTGAGTTTTGAGTGAAATCCAATGGCTAAAACTATACAATACACCAACCACTCCATTTTAGAACGAACTGCGTCTGACGTGAATTGTCCTATTTCATGGACCAATCGATATCGGATTGAGTCCAAAACTTGGGGAACATCATATCATGGTGGGAGAAGTCACTTGGTCGGTTTTAAGTGAAATTCAATCTCTAAAAGTATGGAATACGCCACCACCCCATTTTCACGTCTGAACACAGTTATCGATTTCGTGGAATAATCGATATCGGATTGAGTCCAAAACTTGGGGAACATCATAATATAGTGGGAGGAGTCATTTGGTGGGTTTTGAGTGAAATCCAATGGCTAAAACAATGCAATACACCCACCACTCCATTTTAGAACGAACTACGTACGAACTGAATTGTCCGATTTCGTGGAATAATCGATATCGGATTGAGTCCAAAACTTGTGGAACATCATATCATGGTGGGAGAAGTCATTTGGTCGTTTTTAAGTGAAATTCAATCTCGAGAAGTATGAAATACACCCACCACTCCATTTAAGAACAACTGCGTACGAACCTAAATTATCCGATTTCACCCTCCAATCGATATCGTATTGATTTCCAAAACTTGGGGAACATCATAATATGGTGGGAGGAGTCATTTGGTTGGTTTTAAGAGAAATCTAACCTTTAGAAGTGTGGAATACACCCACCACTCCATTTGAGCATGTACGAACTTGAATCGTCCGATTTCGTGGGATAATCGATATCGGATTGAGTCCAAAACTTGGGGAACATCATAATATGGTGGGAGGAGTCATTTGGTGTGTTTTGAGTGAAATCCAATGGCTAAAACTATGCAATACACCAACCACTCCATTTTAGAACGAATCACTAGTGAACCTGACTTGTTCTATTTCATGGACCAACCGATATCGGATTGAGTCCAAAACTTGAAGAACATCATAATATGGGGGGAGGAGTCATTTGGTTGGTTTTAAGAGAAAACTAATCTTTAGAAGTACAGAATACACCCACCACTCCATTTCTACAACGACACTGCGTACGAACCAATTGTCCGATTTCGTGGAATAATCGATATCGGATTGAGTCCAAAACTTGAGGAACATCATAATATGGTGGGAGGAGTCATTTGGTGGGTTTTGAGTAAAATCCAATGGCTAAAACAATGTAATACACCTCCACTCCATTTTAGAACGATCTCGTACGTCTATTTCAACCAATGAATTGTCCTATTTCATGGACCAATCGATATCGGATTGAGTCCAAAACTTGGGGAACATCATAATATGTTGGGAGGAGTCATTTGGTGGTTTTTGAGTGAAATCCAATGGCTAAAACTTTGCATTACACCAACCACTCCATTTTAGAACGAATCTGCGTATTGTCCAATTTTGTAGACCAATCGATATCGGGTTGAGTCCAAAACTTGGGGAACATCATAAGTATGGTGGGAGGAGTCATTTGGTTGGTTTTAAGTGAAATCCCTTTAGAAGTATGGAATACTCCCACCACTCCATTTAAGAGAACGAATAAACGTCCAATTTCATGGAATAATCAATATCGGATTGAGGCCAAATCTTGGGGAACGTCAAAATATGGCGGGAGGAGTCATTTGGTGTTGCAATACACCCAAATCAACTGCGTACTGAACCTGAATTGTCCGATTTTGTGGACCAATCGATATCGGATTGAGTCCAAAACTGGGGAACATCATAATATGGTGGAGGAGTCATTTGGTGGGTTTTGAGTGAAATCAATGGCTAAAACTATGCAATACACCACCACTCCATTTTAGAACGAATCACATAACTCAATTGTCTATTTCATGGACCAATCGATATCGGATTGAGTCCAAAACTTGGGAACATCATAATATGGTGGGAGGAGTCATTTGGTTGGTTTTAAGAGAAATCAATCTTTAGAAGTATGGAATACACCCACCACTCCATTTCGAACGAATGTACTAACTCAATCGTCCGATTTCATGGAATAATCGATATCGGATTGAATCCAAAACTTGGGGAACATCATAATATGGTGGGAGGAGTCATTTTGTGGGTTTTGAGTGAAATCCAATGGCTAAAACAATGCAATACACCAACCACTCCATTTGAGAATGCGTCTGAACTGAATTGTCCGATTCCATGGACCAATCGATATCGGATTGAGTCCAAAACGTAGGGAACTTCATAATATGGTGGGAGGAGTCATTTGGTGGGTTTTGAGTGAAATCCAATGGCTAAAATTATGCAATACACCCACCACTCCATTTTAGAACGAAGCGAACTGACATTGTCTATTTCTTGGACCAATCGATATCGGATTGAGTCCAAAACTTGAACATCATAATATTGTGGGTGGAGTCATTTGGTTGGTTTTAAGAGAAATCTAATGTTTAGAAGTATGAATACACCCACCACTCCATTTCGAGCATGTATAAACGTGAATCGTCCGATTTCGTGGAACAATCGATATCGGATTGAGTCCAAAACTTGGGGAACATCATAATATGGTGGGAGGAGTCATTTGGTGGGTTTTCAGTGAAATCCAATGGCTAAAACAGTGCAATACACCTACCACTCCATTTTAGAACAAATCAGATACGAACTCAATTGTCCAATTTCAGGAATAATGATAACGGATTGAGCCCAAAACCTTGGGAACATCATAACATGGTGGGAGGAGTCATTTCTTGGGTTTAGTGAAATCCAATGGCTAAGACAATGCAATACACCAACCACTCCATTTTAGAACGAATCTGAACTCGAATTGTCCGATTTCGTGGAATAATCAATATCGGATTTAGTCCAAAACTTGGGGAACATCAAAGCATGGCGGGGAGTCATTTGCCTGGTTTTAAATGAAATCCAATCTCTAGAAGTTTGGAATACACCCACCACTCCATTTCACAACGTACAAACTCTGAATTGTCGATTTCATGGACCAATCGATATCGGATTGAGTCCAAATCTTGGGGAACATCATAATATGGTGGAAGTAGTCATTTGGTGGGTTTTGAGTGAAATCCAATGGCTAAAACAATGCAATACACCCACCACTCCATTTTAGAACGTATTGCGTCTGAACTTGAATTGTCCGATTTCATGGACCAATCGATATCGGATTGAGTCCAAAACATAGGGAACTTCATAATATGGTGGGAGGAGTCATTTGGTAGGTTTTGAGTGAAATCCAATGGCTAAAACTATGCAATACACCAACCACTCCATTTTAGAACGAATCGTACATTTAACTGAATTGTCCAATTTCATGGAATAATCGATATCGGATTGAGTCCAAAACTTGGGGAACATCATAGCATGGCGGAAGGAGTCATTGGCTGGTTTTAAGTGAAATCCAATCTCCGAAGTATGGAATACACTCATCGCTCCATTTCACAATGAACTGAATTTCAGATTTCATGGACCAATCGATATCGGATTGAGTCCAAAACTTGGGGAACATCATAATATGGTGGGACGAGTCATTTGGTGGGTTTTAGTGCAATCGAATGGCTAAAACAATGGAATACACCAACCACTCCATTTTAGAACGAAGCGAACTGAATTGTCCTATTTCATGAAACAATCGATATCGGATTGCGTCCAAAACTTGGGGAACATCATAACATGGTGGGAGGAGTCATTTGGTGGGTTTTGAGTGAAATCCAATGGCTATAACTATGGAATACACCCACCACTCCATTTTAGAACGTATGAACATGAATTGTCGATTTCATGGACCAATCGATATCGGATTGAGTCCAAAACTTGGGAACGCATCATAACGTGGTGGGAGGAGTCATTTGGTGGTTTTAAGTGAAATCCAATCTCTAGAAGTTTGGAATACACCACCACTCCATTTGACAACGAATCACGAATCTGAATTGTCCGATTTCATCTACCAATCAATATCGGATTGAGTCCAAAACTTGGGAACATCATAATATGGTGGGTGGAGTTCTTTGGTGGGATGTGAGTGAAATCCAATCTCTATAACTATGGAAGACCCACCACTCCATTTCACAACGAACTGCAGACGAACTGAATTGTCCGATTTCATGGAATAATCAATGTCGGATTGAGTCCAAAAGTTGGGGAACATCATAGCATGGCGGGAGTCATTTGCCTGGTTTTAAGTGAAATCAATCTCCGAAGTTTGGAATACACCCACCACTCCATTTCACAATGAATCTGAACCTGAATTGTCCGATTTCATTGACCAATCGATATCGGATTGAGTCCAAAACTTAGGGAACATCGTAATATGGTGGGAGGAGTCATTTGGTGGGTTTTGAGTGAAATCCAATGGCTAAAACATATGCAATAGCCCCACCACTCCATTTCAGAATGAATCTGCGTACAAACCTGAATTGTCCGATTTCATGGACCCATCGATATCGTGTTGAGTCCAAAACTGAGGGAACATCGTAATATGGTGGGAGGAGTCATTTGGTGGGTTTTGAGTGAAATCCAATGGCTAAAACAATACAATACACCCACCACTCCATTTCGTAACGAAGCTGCGTCACGAACCTGAATTGTCCGATTTCATGGACCAATCGATATCGGTATTGAGTCCAAAACTTGGGAACATCATAATATGGTGGGAGGAGTCATTTGGTGGGTTTTGAGGAAATCCAATGGCTAAAACAGTGCAATACACCCACCACTCCATTTGAACAGGCGTACGAACTGAATTGTCCGATTTCATGGACCCATCGATATCGGATTGAGTCCAAAACTTGGGGAACATCATAATATGGTGGGAGGAGTCATTTGGTGGGTTTTGAGTGAAATCCAATGGCTAAAACAAGGTAATACACCCACCACTCCATTTCGAACGAATCGTACGAACCTGAATTGTCCGATTTCATGGACCCATCGATATAGTATTGAGTCCAAAACTTGGGGAACATCGTAATATGGTGGGAGGAGTCATTTGGTGGGTTTTGAGTGAAATCCAACAGCAAAAACTACAATACACCCACCACTTCATTTGTAACGAATTGCATTTAACTCAATTGTCCGATTTCATAGAATAATCGATATCGGATTGAGTCCAAAACCTGGGGAACATCATAACATGGTGGGAGGAGTCATTTGGTGGGTTTTGAGTAAAATCCAAAGGCTAAAACAATGCAATAGACCAACCATTCCATTTTAGAACGAACTGCGTACGAACCTGTATTGTCCGATTTCAAGGAATAATCGATATTAGATTGAGTCCAAAACTTGGGGAACATCATAATACGGTGGGAGGTGTCATTTGGTGGGTTTTGAGTAAAATCCAATGGCTAAAACAATGCAATACACCCACCACTCCATTTAACGCATCTGCGTCGAACCTGAATTGTCCGATTTCATGGACCAATCGATATCGGATTGAGTCCAAAACATGGGGAACATCATAATATTGTGGGAGGAGTCATTTGGTGGGTTTTGAGTGAAATCCAATGGCAAAAACTAAGCAATACACCAACCACTTCATTTTAGAACGAATTGCGTACGAACCTAAATTGTCCTATTTCGTGGACCAATCGATATCGGATTCAGTCCAAAACTTAGGGAACACCATACTATGGTGGGACGACTCATTTGGTTGGTTATAAGAGAAATCCAATCTTTAGAAGTATGGAATACACCCGCCACTCCATTTTAACGAACATTTAACTCAAGATTTCATGGAATAATTGATATCGGATTGAATCTAAAACTTGGGGAACATCATAATATGGTGGGAGGAGTCATTTGGTGGGTTTTGAGTGAAATTCAATGGCTAAAACGATGCAATACACCCACCACTCCATTTCAAACGCGCATTTAACTGAATTGTCCTATTTCATGGACCAATCAATATCGGATTGAGTCCAAAACTTGGGGAACATCATAATATGGTGGGAGGAGTCATTTGGTGGGTTTTAAGTGAAATGCAATGGCTAAAACTATGCAATACACCAACCACTCCATTTCAGAACGAACTGCATATGAACATGAATTGTCCTATTTCATGGACCAATCGATATCAGATTGAGTCCAAAACTTGGGGAACATCATAATATGGTGGGAGGAGTCATGTGGCCGGTTTTGAGAGAAATCCAATCTCTACGACTAAGGAATACACCCACCACTCCATTTCATAACGAATTGCGTACGAATCTGAATTGTCCGATTTCATGGAATAATCGATATTGGATTGCGTCCAAAACTTGGGGAACATCATAACGTGGTGGGAGGAGTCATTTGGTTGGCTTTAAGAGAAATCCAATCTCGAGAAGTATAGAATACACCCACCACTCCATTTCAGAACGAACTGCATACGAACCTGAATTGTCCGATTTAATGGACCAATCAATACCGGATTGTGTCCAAAACTTGGGGAACATCGTAATATGTGGGAGGAGTCATTTGGTGGGTTTTGAGTGAAATCCAATGGCTAAAACTATGCAATACACCAACCACTCCATTTTAGAACGAACTGCGTGAACCTGAATTGTCCTATTTCATGGACCAATCGATATCGGCTTGAGTCCAAAACTTGTGAAACAACATATTATGGCGGGACGAGTCATTTGGTAGGTTTTGAGTAAAATCCAATGGCTAAAACAACGCAATACACCCACTATTCCATTTCAGAACGAATCTGCATTTGAACCTAAATTGTCCGATTTCATGGAATAATGGATATCGGATTGAGTCCAGAAATTGGGGAGCATCATAACATGGTGGGAGGAGTCATTTGGTGGGTTTTGAGTGAAATTCAATGGCTAAAACTATGCAATATACCGACCACTCCATTTTAGAACGAAGCGTATGAACCTGAATTGTCCTATTTCATGGACCAATCGGTATCGGATTGAGTCCAAAACTTGGGGAACATCATAACAAGGTGAGAGGAGTCATTTGGTTGGTTTTAAGTGGAATCCAATCTCTAGAAGTATGGAATACACGCACCACTCCCTTTCACAACGAACTGCGTATGAACCTGAATTGTCCGATTTCATGGACCAATCGATGTCGGATTGAGTCCAAAACTTGGGGAACCTCATAATATGGTGCAAGGAGTCATTTGGTAGGTTTTGAGTGAAATCCAATGGCTAAAACTTTGCAATACACCAACCACTCCATTTTAGAACGAACTGCGTATGAACCTGAAATGTTCGATTTCATGGAATAATCGATATCGAATTGAGTCCAAAACTTGGGGAACATCATAACATGGTGGGAGGAGTCATTTGGTTGGTTTTAAGTGAAACCCAATCTCTAGAAGTATGAAATACACCCACCACTCCATTTCAGAACGAATGCGTACGAACCTGAATTGTCCGATTTCATGGACAAATTGATATCGGATTGAGTCCAAAACTTGGGGAACATCATAATATCACTACAACAAAAAGTGAAAAAGACGACCAGAAAAACACGACGGTCTAAGTGAAAACCGTCGTTGTTTTAAAAGACGACGTTTTATAAAACCGCCGTGAAATAACACATTAGACAACTAAAAATGGAGTTTCAAATGGTTGTTCATAAAACACGACGCACTTAATTTAAAAACCGACGTCTTATTGAAATAGGATTTTCAAGAGGTAAAATCGAAGCCAACAAATAACGGCGGAAGTTATGAACCGATCGACGTAGAAAGTAAAGACGACGGTTTCAAAAAAGCCGCTGCGTTTACCCGAAATTAACACGACCAAGTTTTCGTATAAGGCGCCGTATAATTACAAATAAATCCACGGCGATAAAATACAAAATACCCGTATTAAATTAATGTACAACTACGGCAAAGGTAAATATAACGACGCCTTTCTCGTATTTCTACGACTTACATCTTTAATTCTTACCAAGTTGGGGTTTTATATAACGACGTATTATATAATTTAACGTCGTATTTGTCCACTTTATACGTCATACATTATATTTAAACCGTCGTCGAATAAGAATTGTTTTTAACAATTTATTTCTTGGATTTTGTTATCCTACGTCGGTAGATCTACTTAACGACAAGAATTGAAATAACCACGACGGTTTATATAGAAAACCGCCGACATAATCAGATTATTCGAGATAACAAGGGTTAGAAAATCTTACAAGATGGAACTCATGCTCATCATCATCTTACAGAAGACAATATTTTAGAGGTTAATGATGTATGTGTATTTGTGTCTTTGAGATACACAAACGCACATACACATTAACATCCAAAAATTGCATCTGAATTTGATGACGATTTGCAATCGAGAGACAATTTTTTGGAAGTGAACATTCACATCCAAACAATTGCCTCCTAAAACTTCACGACGGCAGCCACAGATTTTCAATCATGAGACAATTTATTGAAAATTGGTGATTTGCAATCAGAGATGAGGTGAGACAGAGAAAGGGGCAAGAAGAAGTTGAAACCCTAATCGAATACTAAAACCTGAAAGAACCCGTGGAAAAAACCCTATTTATAATTAAAAAACCAAATCCACGTCGGTTATATTACACATAACGACGCTTAACAAAAATAATCCTCGTCGGTAACAAATACATTACGTGCGTTTCTTCTTACTTAAGACGACAAGAAACAACGACGGTATAACAAAAACAATCGTTGTTTTATATTTTTATTTGATTTAAATCAATCACCTAGAAAAGAAACTTTATATATTCTAGAACATTAATTTCTCGAAAAAACTATATGTATAAGGACTGCAATTTTGAAAAATAAACTATAAGAAAAAGGAGAAAAAATTATATTTATAATAAAAAAATAAAATCCACGCGGTTATATTACACATAACGACGTGTAAAACGAATCCACGTCGTGAAACAATAATACGTCGCTTTAGTTTAGTGTTATCCACGTCGGTATATTACAATAAACGACGATATTATAAAAATAACGTCGTAAATTTAAAACAACCGTCGTGTTAAATATTTCTACCATGGCGAGATATTGAGTTATCGACTTTTATTTAGGAGTTTACTACGGCGGTACCTACAACACTATGCGATTATGTACCACGCGTCATAAGTTCAAATTAACGTCGTAGTTTGTCTATTAATACATCGTCGTTATATGTAAACCGCCGTCTTATTACTATGAAACGGTTTGTATACATATACAACTTTTCGTCTACCGACTTACACATGCTGTTTCCAAACCCGAGAAAAATTTCAATCTCGAGAAAACTTTTCGCCTTTTTCCTGTCGAGCATCGCCGAGTATCTCATCGTCTTCCTCTTGTCTTCGTCGCCTCTGAACTTAAACACAAAATCCGAGAGAAAGCTTTCATTGCACGCAAAAGGTAAGCTTTCATTTCTCTTTTGTTGCTATTTTTGTTGCTATTTTGCATGCTCATACTGCTTTTGTTTTGAAAATCTTTTACCTTTTTCATGAAAATGATTTTTACTCTTTCAAGTTTGATAAAATACAGAAAAGAGAGGGAAAGTTTCAACTTTGAACACAACTAATTCAACTAAATAAGACGACGGTAGCTTTGTATTTGCGTGGTTAAATATGTAGACCACGACGGTTCGTCATCGTCCTAGCGTCGTCTTAAAATTGATCTAAGTTGTTTTTAAACGACGGTCAAATTTTTATTTGCTTGTTTAGTTGAGGTTTGATTTCTCTGAACCATGGTTTTCGTTTTTCCTAATTTGATAAAATACAGAGAGAAAGAAAGTAGGGTTTGGTATCTTATATAGACGACGGTATCTTATTATTGACGCCGTGTGAATGTTCATACCACGACGTTGTTTTAAGATACCGTCGTCTATAAAAAGATGCCAAAGCTTTTTTTCTTTGTATTTTATCAAATTAGGAAAAACAAAAACCATGTTTCAGAGAAATTAAACCTGCAATCAAACATTCACAGAGAAAGAAAAATGTTTTTGGTTTCTTATAAATACGACGGTAGCTTATTATTCACGTCGTGTGAATATCCATAACACGACGGTATATTAATATTTACGCCGTGTTAATATGAATATCACGACGTCAGTAAATATCGCGTAATAAGTTCTTATTACGCCTTATTTAATATTTTTCGTCATTGTTTAAACATTTGTATTGTTTCTTCTTTAAACATTTATTACGCCTGATGTTATGTTATTACGTGTAAAATCTTATCATACGTCGTAGTTTATAAATAACCGTCGCTTGTGTTCTAATTTTTTCCCGAAATATTTTCACTTGCAGGTTTGTTTATTCTCAGAACCATGGTTTCTCAAGACCAAAGTAAGTACTGCTCCAAAAAAATGGAGGTAAGGAGCTTGGAATGGTAACTCCTCAAGACAAGCCCTTGAAGAAGATGAAGTTTGTTTCATCTGCTGAGACAGAACCAAGCAGCCCGACAACAATTTCGAGGATTCAAAGTCGTCGAGGTATGAGCACAATGCCTCGTGTTGTGAAGAGAAAATTGCAGAAAATCAAGCCGTTGTTGAGTACAATAAAGGGGGAAAGGATGTGGCCTGCACATACCGAGATGCAGTCCTACATTGGTGTGTTGGCACGCCCAGAGTCCCACTTGTGGACAAGAAATGGGCTGAAATCCCCAATGATATAAAGGAGCAGATTTGGGAAGCCGCTGACATGGCTTTGTGGTAGGTCAAGGGGCAAGACCTCGGTGTTATCTTCACGCCAAGAAATGGAAGGATTTCAAGTCTACACGACAAGGCATTATATCCTTCCATACATCAAGGAGAGGGAGAAATTAAGCCAACCTCAAGTATATAAATTCATAGAGAAAGCAGAATGGGATGCCTTTGTAGCTTCAAGGTTATCCAAAGAATTTGAGTCTGTGCATTCTCAACATGCATGATTAGGGAGAAACTTGAGTACAATCATCGATTGTCTCAAAAGGATATGCTGGTTTGGAGGATCAATTGGAGGAAACCATGCCGGGTAGAAATTGATCGATCTACCTTATGGAAGAAAGCTAGACAGACAAACATGGTAACATCCTGCATCCAAAGGTGGCAGAGAAAGCAAAATTAATTGTAAGCCTACACACTCTGTTTTAAAAATTTATTAAACTGTATATATAATTTTATTACGCCTAATGTTATATTTTTCGCCGTGTCAATGATTTTACTACGTCGAAATATTTTAAAAACGTCGTGAAAGATCTAAAATGGAATCACAACTCGCTCGTAAGTATAGATAAGACGTCGGTGTTTAATTTTTTCGTCGCTTTAATGTTATTACTACGTCGAAATGTTTTCAAAACGCGTCGTGAAAGATCTAAATGGAATCACAACTCTGTCAGAATTACGTAAAAGACGCGTGGTTTATTTATTGAGTCGCTTTAAACATCTAACCACGCCGGTTTTAATTAACGCCGTTATAAATGTATTATAACGTCGAAGTTCTATTTTGCGCGCCGTGTGAAATTATATACTGCGCCGCTTGTTTATAAATAACCGTCGTGTGTTTTCTTGTGCTGACTTTTTGTATGTCTTTGTTTTAGGATGAATTGCAAAAACAAGTGGTGAAGGCGAGTGTAATCGCAAGAATGATGTCTTGACCTTGGCTTTGGGTCCGAGCATCCAGGAGAGTAAGAGGGTAGGTGCTGGGATTTCTAGGCAATTCTTCAATTTACCTAGACCACAGAGGGTAAAGTTTGCTGATCAATTGAAGGAAAGTGTAAGACTTGTCCTTGAAGAGGAGACTAAGAAGATGGAAGCTAGAACCAAACAATTAGTAGAGGCTGAGAGGGAACATTTACTAAGTCGCTTTCCCACCTCATCCCCAATTTTGATCCAAGCATGCTTAAACCGAAAACTAGCCCCTCTCAAAACCAAGGTCTACAGCAAAGCCCCATAAATCCAATGTCGATAAAGCAAGTCGCTGAAGGGAGATCCCAACATTTAGAGGATGATCTTGCCAAAAATGGGGAGCAGCAGGAAGAAACGGTAACATAATGAACTTTGAAATCTCTGTTTTTTTACATTAGACGTCGTTATTATGAATAAACCCGTCGTTTTAAAACCATACCACGACGATTTTATAAATAACCCGTCGTGTTTATTTAAATATAACGTCGTATTTAGTTTACTTGTTTTACACGCCACTAGACGTCGTACTTTGTGGTTTTTAGACGACGGTTTTAGTCCTTAACGACGTAATATACAATTACCACGACGTTTATTATTTACCATCGTTTAATAATTTTAAGACGTCCATAATTCTTACATACCGTCTTAGGTTATGCCTTACCACGACGTTTTGGTTTAATTTTTACTCTGTACAATAACTGTCTTATATATATATTTCTTTATTATTTAAAATAGAAATCTGGGGCTTTAGATAATCAAGATGAAGAGAAGAAAGGAGAAAACAAAGATGAAGGGAAGAAGGAAGAAAAACAAGAGAAAAAGATGAAGGACAAAAGGAAGAAACAAATGATGAAGAGAAGAAAGAAGAAAAACAAGAAGAAGAAAAGCATGACGAGGAGGTATATTCTCATAACTTTGCCTTTTTAATTTGTTTTTCACATTTCAGACGTCGATATTTTTCTTTAAACCGTCGTTTGTTTTCACATTAGACGTCGGAATTTATTTTCTACGACGTCTATAGTTATATAAAACGACGGTATTTAATTATCGTCGTTTAAATTATAATAAGACGACATTTTTTAATTTAAACCGTCGTTTTTAATGAATTACCACGTCATTTTATTTTGCTTTATTTCTTTAAACAGGGTCTGAAGTAGTTGATTATTCGAATGTGGAGGTGCCATCTTCCTTGATCCCTTTGTCGTTATGTGGAAACGACACTAAAGCCTCAGGAGAAGATCATGACCTTCAACATTGAGAAGGAGGTGTTTGGTGCTCAAGTACCTTCGTCTTGCATGAAGATATTACAGTTTGTGCATGGAAGAAATTGGGGCTACTGTGGTTGCAGTATATATGAGGTTTGTCATAATCAAATATCAAACATTATATCATAAGACGTCGGTTGTTTAATTATTACGTCGTTTTAAACCACTAAAACGCCGTTCTTTTTCTACCGTCGTGATAAATTAGTTATCACGCCTGCTTTATTTCATTTCGCCTGTGAAATTGTATAATACGCTGTTTGTGTATAAATAACCGCGTGCTTGTTTTATATATTTAGGTGCTTATATGATGTTTTGAGAGACGCAAATATGTGCAGCATGGTTGGCTTTATCGACCCGCTCAAGTTAGTGCCAACGCGGGTCACTAATCGATGATCACGAATTGTAGCCAATGACTTCAAAAACAGATGGTGAACAGATTTTCATGATGCCTTACAATCCAGGTTAGTCTCCTTAAAAGGATTTTGTTTGTATGATTTTCACTAATTGACCACTTATAAAACTGCTTAACTAATTCGTCGCTTGAAACATCTAACCACGCCGGTTATTTATTTATTGAGTCGCTTGAAACAACTAACCACGTCGGTAGTTAATTATCGTCGTGATAAATTTATAATAACGCGATGATTAAGTTATTACGTCGTGTGAAACTATATAATACGCCGGTTTTATATTAACTTTCGCTTTTATTTTATTTTGTGCAGCCGCTATTGGGTCTTGATTGTGAGGGCAAAGAGGGAAACCGTCTATTTTCTGGATCCTCCTGCCTGGAAATCGTGTGGTTGATGAGGAGGGCAAAAACATCGTGAACAGTGCTTTAAAATTTATAATTCCTACATAGGCGTACCAGCCGTAGCACCAATCGAAAACTCGCCAGCACACCAAAGCAACCCGGCAGTTGTCGAATGCGGGTATTATGTGATGCGCTTCATGAGGGACATCATCATGGATCCTTCCTTGGAGTTTGAGAAGAAGGTAAGAATAAAATTTTCAGAAACATTTTTTGTGGTTTTTTGTATTATCAACGACGGTCATTTAAAATTACCGTAGTTGAATCGATATACTACGTCGGTTATGATAAAACAACGTCGTGCCTCGAATTTCTTTATTTTGTAAAGCTTAATAATCATTGTTTATGGATTGCAGTTTGCCAAGGAAAAGATCAAGCGCCATACTCCAAGCAGCCATTGATGAAGTCAGGAAAGAATGGGCAGAGTTTGTTTGCCTTCATATGGATTAGATGATTGTTGGAATATTTTTATATAATATATATTTTATATAATATATAATGTATATAATGGATATTTTTATATAATATATAATTTTTCTATAATATATAATGTCCAAATTTTGTTTATAATATACATCCTTTTTTCCCTGAAAATTTGTTGAGGTTTTCATAATATAAAAGAAAAACAAATTATGAATCGACGTGTAATAACTTTCCAACGATATAATTATGTAAAAACCGACGAAATGATATTTAGACGTGATGGGCGCATAAGACGCCGCTTGATGACAATTTCGCCATGGTTTCGCTTTTAAACGACGCGTGCTTTTGAACAAGTAAGTCGTTTATTAGGGTTTAGGTTAATACCTTATAACGACGGTGATTAGGTCGTTGAATATGTATTTTACGTCGATGGTGAAACATCCGCCATGGTTTCTCTTTTCAACGACGCCCTTTTTACATGTGAGTCGTTTATTATTATTTACAACGTCGTGGTTTGTTGTTGACATAAGAATATTTTATTATTTTTAATTCAAAATTTTAAAATTAAATTTAAAATAAATTCAAAAAATTCAACTTCAACTCCTATGAAGTCATTGATATATTTTCTTCCCCCTAAAACCCAAAAAAATTCAGTTTGTGTAATAAAAGATTAAAATGTCCAACCTAAATAAAATTGTTTTGATGAGTCATAGCATCACTTACATAGTTTGATGGTTTAGGTCTAGGGTTTGGGGATTAGGTTGTTATTTATTAGGTTTATGGTTAAAGTATAATTTTTGGGTTTAGGTTTATGTTTGTTATTTCTAGGATGTAAAACCATAAACAATTTTATAAAATTAAATTTTACAAATATATAATTTAGGGTTTTAAAGTTTAGGTATTAGTTTTAACGACGGTGATTGAGTCGTGGAATATGGAGTTTACGCCGTATGGTGAAAAATCCGACGTCGTTTTCTTTTAAACGACGCTTTGTTTACACGTGAGTCGTTTATTATTGCTTTACAACGTCGGTAGTTAATTAACCTCGCCGTGGTTTGTTGTTGACATAAGAATATTTTATTATTTTTAATTCAAAATTTTAAAAATAAATTTAAAATAAATTCAAAAAATTCAACTTCAACTCCTATGAAGTCATTGATATATTTTCTTCCCCCTAAAACCCAAAAAAATGCAGTTTGTGTAATAAAAGATTAAAATGTCCAACCTAAATAAAATTGTTTTGATGAGTCATAGCATCACTTACATAGTTTGATGGTTTAGGGTCTAGGGTTTGGGGATTAGGGTTGTTATTTATTAGGTTTATGGTTAAAGTATAATTTTTGGGGTTTAGGGTTTATGTTTGTTATTTCTTAGGATGTAAAACATAAACAATTTTATAAAATTAAATTTTACAAATATATAATTAAGGGTTTTAAAGTTTAGGGTATTACTTTTAACGACGGTGATTGAGTCGTGGAATATGGAGTTTACGTCGATGGTGAAAAATCCGACGTCGTTTCTCTTTAAACGACGTTTTGTTTACACGTGAGTCGTTTATTATTGTTTACAACGTCGGTAGTTAATTAACCCCGCCGTGGTTTTTCATAGTTTTAACGCCTTTTTTGATTTTTGCGTGGTACATAGTTTTACCACGACGCCCTTCAATGTAATTAGCGCCATGTTTAATGTTAAATTTTAACGACGCGTGTTTTTTCGGTCGATGTTTTAAAAAGCGCGTTTCTTAAAATATTCAAGGGACCTAAAATTTTCAGATTTGGCTCTTATTTTTATACTTCTAACCCTGAACCCTAAAATTGTCGATTTGCGCAACATAACATTTCGCTCTTCTACTTCATCTCTAATTCAAAGTTGGGCCAGGCTGTGTCAAATCCAATTTGGTCATAATCGTGAGCTCGCCAACTGTAAGTACAAACCTCTCTTCCCTTGTAAATTCATTGAATGATATATTACGTTGTTTTGTTAAAGGGTTTTAGGTATATGTTTTGCATCTGTTAATAATGTTGTTAAAGGGTTCATGGATTTTCTGTTTAATGTTTTCTTGATCACCTGCTATGTTGAATTGGGAATGGATTTCATTTTGTCGGATCTTTAATCACTCTGTTATGTTGAATTGGGAATGGATTTATTGTTTTCATGCTTAGTATATGTTGGTTTCACGATATGTTAGTTTCTTGCTTGGTTTCATGTCTATGTTGTGTTGTTAATAGGTTTTGATCTTGAAAATAAACTGGATATCGACGCGTTAGCATACAACACGCGGTTTTACTTTAAACCATCGTTGTTATTACTTATACACGACGGTGTTATGTAACTACCGTCGTAGTTATAATTAGACGACGTAAAACTGGCCGCCTATAATGTCAAATACGCCTGCTTTTGTTTAAAAACCGCGTCTATTTTGTATATTACTTGCTATTAGACTTTATATAATCTGCTATAGTGATGGTCATTGCTTTCCTTTTCACTTTATTATATATAATAGGGTATAGTGTCGGAGATGGATAAGTCATGGATGCACTGATAGAAGATCGAAGGCATATGAGTTAGGGGTGGAAGCATTTTGAACTTTTCTCAGAGAAAATCTTTCTAACTACCACACATATCCGCTGTCCATGTGTTAAATGTGTTAATTTGAAATTGTTTGGGGTTGGAATTATAAGGGATCACTTATACTTTAATGGAGTTGACTAAAGCTATAAGAATTGGACATTTCACTGAGAACCTGAAGCACTACTAATGCTAGTAGAAATGTTGAAGAAGATGATGACCATAGTAGGTACAGTTTGTGTCCAAGAAATAGAGATGGATGATAATGATTTTGGTGATTTTGGATCTGATCCTTATGAGTTTGCCAATGTGATTGGGGATGGAGATCAACCATTGTACCTGTTGTAAAAGTACACAAGTTATCGGCATTAGTGAAGTTGTATAATTTGAAGGCAAAATATGGATGAGTGATGGCTGTTTACTGAATTATTGATACTTCAAGGCGATTTGCTTCTGCAGAAGGAAATACAATACCGGCCTCTATGTATGAGGCAAAAAAGACTTTGTGTGCATTGGGGCTGAGTTATGAGAAAATGCACGCATGCCCCAATGATTGCATCTTGTATAGGAAGGAGTATGAGGATTTAACTCATTGTCCTAATTGTGGTATCTCAAGGTGGAAGGAAGGCAAAGATTCAATCTTGAAAGAGGGTGTGCCAGCGAAGGTGGTGTGGTATTTTCCTCCAATTCCAAGGTTTAAAAGGATGTTTCGATCACATGAGACTGCTAAGAGTTTGACTTGGCATGCTGCTAGAAAATCAATTGACGGTTATATGTCTCATCCAGCGGATTCCCCGTCTTGGAAACTTCTTGATGATAAATGGCCCGAGTTTGGTAATGAGCCGAGAAACTTGAGATTGGCTCATTATCCGATGGTAAGTAGCAGATATAGTTGCTGGCCGCTTATCTTAGTTACATATAATCTCCCTCCATGGTTGTGCATGAAACGAAAGTTCATGATGTTGACCTTATTGATTTCCGGTCCTAAACAGCCCGGAAATGATATAGACGTCTACTTGGAGCCTTTGATTGATGATTTAAAATCTTTGTGGGATGGGATTGGAGGAGTGTATGATGCACATAATGGAGAATACTTTACACTCGATTTGCATTAATGTGGACAATTAATGATTTCCCGCCTATGGAAACTTATCCTGTTGTGTTGTTAAAGGATATAAAGCTTGTCCAATATGCGGCGATGATACACCTAGTCACAGAGTTGAAAAATGGCCACAAAATTTGTTACATTGGGCATAGAAAATGGTTACCGATCAATCATCCATATAGGAGGCAACGTGCAACTTTTAATGGGAAACCTGAATATGGCACGCCTCTGAGCCATTAACCGGAGAAGAAGTGCTGCATATGGTTGAAGATGGTGACAGAGTTTGTTGGAAGAAGAAATCAATATTCTTTGATCTCAGTATTGGAAATACCTTCCTGTGAGGCATGTCCTAGATGTTATGCACATTGAGAAGAATGTTTGCGATAGTATCATTGGTACATTGCTGGAGATCCTCTGGAAAAAATAAAGATGGGATTGCTGCTCGATTAGATTTATTGAACATGGGGGTCAAACTGATTTGCAACCCGAGTATGGAGAAAGACGTACTCGCTTGCCTCCCGGCCTTGGAATTTGTCAAGAGCAGAGAGAGAGAGGTTTGCAATTCTTTCTATGGTATGAAGGTCCTGAAGGTTATTCTTCAAATATAAAAATCTTGTATCTTTACAAGATTCAAGACTTCTTGGCCTTAAATCACATGATTGTCATACCTTAATGCAACAATTGCTCCCTCGTGGCAATTGCGTTCTGTTTTGGAATAACTCGCTTGTGCTTCTTCTTCAATGCTATATGTGCAAAGATCATGATGTTTCCAAGCTAGATAAGTTGGAAGAAGATGTAGTAGTTACTTTGTGTTTGCTTGAGAAGTACTTTCCCCCTTCATTCTTTGATATCATGGTTCATCTAGTAGTACATCTTGTCAGAGAAGTTCGTCTGTGGGCCAAGTATATTTTAGATGGATGTATCCGTTTGAAAGATATATGAAAGTGCTAAAGGGGTATGTTCGAATCGCATACTCGTCCCGAAGGTTGCATTGCTGAGCGGTATATAGTGAAGAAGCAGAGTTTTGTACCGAGCATTTATCCGATGTTAGTACAGTTGGAGTGCCTTCAAGCCAAAAGATGGGAGTTTCAAAGCCATTATCAGGTTGCAGTGAGCGAGTTGATCGGGACCTGTTGAACCAAGCACATCTATATGTCTTGGAGAATACGGAGGAAGTCCTACCTTATATCGAGTACGTATGAGTTTTATTCTTTAAGTTTCCATTTTAAATTATTTCTTATGTTTATCTTATATGTTTGGGACCGTAATACTTGAATTTTGTGTGTCATGTAGGCAACATATGATTCACATCCAGACCACTTATCCAAAATTTAGAAAGAGAACAAAGTGGCTGCAGGATAAGCACAATAGCACTTTCATTCAATGGCTACGCTTCAAGGTATATGTTATTGAATAACATATTGGACTTTTAATTTTCTTCTTTCTATGTTAGATTGAATGAAGTTATATGATTAATTTGCAGGTTCAAAGTGAACTTAATGAGGAAGACAATCATGGCGTATCAGAAAATTTAAGGTGGCTAGCAATGGTCCAAACATGGCAGTGCCATTATATAGGAGCTATCTCATTAAAGGTATTAAATTCAACATCAAGGCACAAGATGATGTGCGGACAACTCAAAATAGTGGAGTTTATTTACTTGCACATACTATGCAAGTTGCTAGTGCCAAGGATAAAAACCCAATTCTCTCAAATATGGGTTTCTATGGTGTCATTCAAGAAATTTGGGACCTTGACTACCAAAAGTTTACAATCCCAGTCTTTAGGTGTGATTGGATTGATAATACTTCTGGTCTTGTAGTGGACGAACTTGGATTTACCCTTGTAGATTTGAGTAAAATTGGACATAGGAATGACCAATTTGTTTTGGCTTCTCAAGTCAAACAAGTATTTTTTGTTGACGACCCGATGCATCGTGGTTGGTCGGTAGTGTTATCAATGCCTAATAGAGAATATAATGATGTTATTGGTGATGATGTCTTAGGTGATGTGAGAATTGAGTGTGAGCCATTTACTAGGGGGATGCCAAATGTTGACACATTTGATGAAGTGGTGGTTGAGTTAGGGAGTCAAAATATTCGAGATGGGTGTGAAGATATATGGGTTGAATGATGCTTTTAATTGGCAGTGTATGACATTAATTTTGTAATATATTGTAATGTGATTTCTTCACTTTCATTATACGAGGTTTTGGCCACAAAACAATCAGAACAAAAATTACTGGTTCCAGATTACAAAACACGACGGTTTTGATAAAAATGTAATAAAACGACGTCTGTTCTAATAAATAACGACGTTTTGGAGCATTCAACGACCGCAATATATTTACCGACGTCTTAAAGCAAAGTAACAATGAAGAACCACGACGCTATTGTGAAACAGTAATCCAGGATAACACGTCGGACAAGCATAAAGAACCGCCATGTAATTCAAAATAACACGACTCCAATCCCATAATACCGACGTCTAAAAGATGAGAATTTTAACCTGAACGTTACAAAAGACGACGTCGTCATGAATTTACCACGTCGTAAGTTCTTTAATAAACGAAGTGGAAAAGGATGAATTCACGACGGTATTTGAAGTCCATTAAATTCGTCGACGTTAAGATGAATTAGACGACGTTAATTTTTTTAATGAAGACGTATAAATTATTAAACACGACGGTCTTTTTCATGGTACCGACGTTGTATATAGACGACAACGTCGTCCTTATAAATTACGTGTCGTAATTAATGACCCCATCATTTTTTCCACGTCGTTTATTTTCAAAATATGACGTATAAATTCTGTAATACGGCTCTCATTTATTTGGAACCGACGTTGTTTATTCATTTCAACGTCGTCTAAGTAAATACATACGTCGTAATTAATGAACCTGACATCTATTTCCACGTCATAATTCATAAAAAATCGAAGTGGAAAATTTATTTTACGACGATTGTGGGAAATGTTGTGACGTAGTAGGTGTCAATAACGTCGTCTATTATGATTGTAAAGACGTCGTATTTATATTTGTCATCTGTTTCCTTTTTAACGACGTTTTTTGTTGGAGTTGGTGCGTCTATTCTCATCCTCGATGTTTTTTATGTCTTTTTGCAGCACAAAGACGTCGGTTTTTATTTTTTGATGACGCTTTTTGTTTTAACAATGACGGTTATTCACCGTCGTGGTTTTGTTATGGAAAAGATGTCGGTGGATTTCACGACGATTTGAAAAGCAGAATACACGACGGTGAATACCCGTCGTGGTTTTCTTTTTTTGTAGTAGTGTATGGTGAGAGGAGTCATTTGGTGGTTTTGAGTGAAATCCAATGCCTAAAACTATGCAATACACCAACCACTTCATTTTAGAACGAACTACGTGTGAACCTGAATTGTCCGATTTCATGGAATAATCGATATCGGATTGAGTCCAAAACTTGGGGAACATCATAACATGGAGGGAGGAGTCATTTGGATGGTTTTAAGTGAAATCCAATCTCTAGAAGTATGGAATACACCCACCACTCCATTTTAACGAATCGCTGCGTAACCTAAATTGTCCTATTTTCATGGACCAATCGTTATCGGATTGAGTCCAAAACATGGGGAACAACATAATATGGTGGTAGGAGTCTTGTGGCTGGTTTTGAGTGAAATCTAGTCTCTATGACTATGGAATACACCCACCACCCCATTTCAGAACGAACCGCGTCACGAACCTGAATTGTTCGATTTGATGAATAATTGATATCGGATTGAGTCCAAAACTTGGGGAACATCATAGCATTGTGGGAGGAGTCATTTGGCTGGTTTTACATGAAATCCAATCTCTAGAAGCATGGAATACACCCACCACTCCATTTCACAACGAACTGCGTACGAACCAGAATTGTCCGATTTCATGGACAAATTGTTGTCGGATTGAGTCCAACACTTGGGGAACATCATAACATGGTGGGAGGAGTCATTTGGTGGGTTTTGTGTGAAATCTAAAGGCTAAAACAATGCAATACACCAACCACAGCATTTTAGAACGAACTTCGTACGAACCTGAATTGCCCTATTTCATGGAACAATCGATATCAGATTGAGTCCAAAACTTGGGAAACATCATAATATGGTGGGAGGAGTCATGTGGCTGGGTTTGAGTGAAATCCAATCTCTACAACTATGGAATACACCCACCGCTCCATTTCAGAACGAATTTCGTACGAACTTGAATTGTCCGATGTTATGGAATAATCGATATTGGATTGAGTCAAAAACTTGGGGAACATCATAATATGGCGGGAGGAGTCATTTGGTTGGTTTTAAGTGAAATCCAATGTCGAGAAGTATGGAATACACCCACCACCCCATTTCAAAACGAACTGCGTACGAACCTAAATTGTTCGATTTCATGGAATAATCGATATCAGATTGAGTCCAAAACTTTGGGAACATCATAACATGGTGGGAGGAGTCATTTGGTGGGTTTTGAGTGAAATCTAACGGCTAAAACTATGCAATACACCAACCACTCCATTTTAGAACGAACTGCGTACGAACCTGAATTGTCCGATTTCATGGAATAATCGATATCGGATTGAGTCCATAACTTGGGGAACATCTTACCGTGGTGGGAGGAGTCATTTGGTTGGTTTTAAGTGAAATCCAATCTCGAGTAGCATGGAATACACCCACTACGCCATTTCGTAAGCAATGCGTCTGAACTCTGAATTGTTCGATTTCATGGACCAATCGCCATTGGATTGAGTCCAGAACTTGGGGAACATCATAATATGGTGGGAGAAGTCATTTGGTGGGTTTCGAGTGAAATCCAATGGCTAAAACAAGGCAATACACCAACTACTCCATTTTAGAACGAACTGCGCGCGAACCTAAATTGTCCTATTTTATCGACCAATCGATATCGGATTGAGTCCAAAACTTGGAGAACATCATAATATCGGGAGGAGTCTTGTGGCTGGTTTAGAGGAAATCAATCTCTATAATCAGAATGCACCTACCGCCCATTTCGTAACGAACTTTTGAACTTGAATTGTCCGATTTATGGAATAATCGATATCGGATGGAGTCCAAAACTTGGGGAACTTCATAACATGGTGGGAGGAGTCACTTGGTTGGTTTTGAGCAAATCCAATCTCTATAGCTATGGAATACACCCACCACTCAATTACGTAACAACGCTGCATTTAACCAATTGTCCGATTTCATAGACCAATCGATATTGGATTGAGTCTAAAACTTGGGGAAAATCGTAATATGGTGGGAGGAGTCAGGTGGGTTTGAGTGAAACATGGCTAAAACAATGCAATACACCCACCACTCCATTTTTAACGAATAGGCGTACGAACTCAATTGTCCGATTTCATGGACCCATCGATATAGTATTGAGTCCAAAACTTGGGGAACATCGTAATATGGTGGGTGGAGTCATTTGGTGGGTTTTGAGTGAAATCCAACGGCAAAACTACGAATACACCCACCACTTCATTTCGCAATTGCGTACGAACTCAATTGTCCGATTTCATGGAATAATCGATATCGATTGAGTCCAAAACCTGGGGAACATCATAACATGGTGGGAGGAGTCATTTGGTGGGTTTTGAGTGAAATTCAATGGCTAAAACTATGCAATATACCGACCACTCCATTTTAGAACGAACCGCGTATGAACCAGAATTGTCCTATTTCATGGACCAATCGTATCGGATTGAGTCCAAAACTTGGGGAACATCATAACAAGGTGGGAGGAGTCATTTGGTTGGTTTTAAGTGGAATCCAATCTCTAGAAGTATGGAACACACGCACCAATCCCTTTCACAACGAACTGCGTATGAACATGAATTGTCCGATTTCATGGACCAATCGATGTCGGATTGAGTCCAAAACTTGGGGAACCTCATAATATGGTGCAAGGAGTCATTTGGGGGGTTTTGAGTGAAATCCAATGGCTAAAACTTTGCAATACACCAACCACTCCATTTTAGAACGAACTGCGTACGAACCTGAAATGTTCGATTTCATGGAATAATCGATATCGAATTGAGTCAAAAACTTGGGGAACATCATAATATGGTAGGAGGAGTCATTTGGTGGGTTTTGAGTGAAATCCAATGGCTAAAACAATGCAATAGCCCCACCACTCCATTTTAGAATGAATTGCGTACAAACCTGAATTGTCCGATTTCATGGACCCTTCGATATCGTATTGAGTCCAAAACTGAGGGAACATCGTAATATGGTGGGAGGAGTCATTTGGTGGGTTTTGAGTGAAATCCAATGGCTAAAACAATGCAATACACCACCACTCCATTTCGTAACGAATCATGCATTTAACTCGAATTGTCCGATTTCATGGACCCATCGATATCATATTGAGTCCAACACTTGGGGAACATCATAATATGGTGGGAGGAGTCATTTGGTGGGTTTTGAGTGAAATCCAATGGCTAAAACAGTGCAATACACCCACCACTCCATTTCAGAACGAACTGTATACGAACCTGAATTGTCCGATTTCATGGACCCATCGATATAGTATTGAGTCCAAAACTTGGGGAACATCGTAATATGGTGGGAGGAGTCATTTGGTGGGTTTTGAGTGAAATCCAACGGCAAAAACTACGCAATACACCCACCACTTCATTTCAGAACGAATTGCGTACGAACCTGAATTGTCCGATTTCATGGAATAATCGATATCGGATTGAGTCCAAAACCTAGGGAACATCATAACATGGTGGGAGGAGTCATTTGGTGGGTTTTGAGTAAAATCTAAAGGCTAAAACAATGCAATACACCAACCATTCCATTTTAGAACGAACTGCGTATCGAATCTGTATTGTCCGATTTCAAGGAATAATCGATATTGGATTGAGTCCAAAACTTGGGGAACATCATAATATGGTGGGAGGAGTCATTTGGTGGGTTTTGAGTGAAATCCAACGGCTAAAACTATGCAAAACACCAACCACTCCATTTTAGAACGAACTGCGTACATGAACCTGAATTGTCCGATTTCATGGACCAATCGATATCGGTGATAACTCATATATTTATACATTTATACCATCCATTTCTAGTCTATTTGTGATGTTTTTGAGTTAAAAATGTTTGCGTTTTACCCTATTTTGTGTTAGTATGCAGTTGCACCTACTTTAGGATCAAGTTGAAGGCAAAAGAAATCAAAACATGTCATTTTTGGAAGCTGGCCACTATTCAAACGTGGAAAGAAATTTCGTGACCTGTTTTGAAGTCCAAATAAAGATCCAAAGTGAACCTGGCTTGTTTAAAGACTAAGAGCGGAATGGGAAAGTAATGGGGATTTCTAGCCTGATTTGGAGGTGCCAAATAAGGCAAAAACGTGCAAAATAAAGGCTGATTTATTAGGATCTCTTTGGAATATCTGACAGCCTCTTTTACCCCATAAAAACTTGCCTTTTAGCCACTTTCACAGACCCTATTTATTTTGGACGAATTTCACAACCCTAGACATCCTTCTTTTTGTTATTCTCCCCTTTCACACACACTTAAACCCTAGCCGCCCATATATTTCCACCATCAAGACTCATTGCAGGAGGCTGTTCTTGGAGAAGTTCAACATCGGAATTGGTTCAAGGGTTTCCTCTCATGAATTTATTTTCACTCATGTTGTTTATTTTCGTTTTAATCTTTGTGAACATGATGTGTAACTAAATTCATAGCTAGGGATTTCGATGTAGCCTTGCAACATTGATCCATGTTTCTAAGTTAAAGTATTCAGTTCATCAATCTATTTCTTGTTTCATTCAAGAATCTATTGTTAAATTTGTTTGTCAATTTTAATGTCGATCACCATTAGGGTTGCCTACAGATTATCTAGTCAAGGTTATTGTAAACATCATGCTTAATCTTGGTAGACATGTGAATGAATGAAGAGAATGCTATGCAAACATCCTGCCATGTGTTTTTTTCTTCTTTAACGCTTTTCTTGCATGGTAATGACTCTTAACTTGGAACCAAAGTTGAACATCCCAATTAGGTTGCATATTAGGAGAATTTGATCAAAACCACACATCATATGGCTGATCATATATATGTAAAACGAACTCTGGAAACAAAGGTTGGCAGTTGAATACGGTTTAATTTTATAAACATGGAATTGGTTTTGCAATGGTGAATTCGAAATCCCTGGTCTCATCCCTATTCTTCTTACATCAATATCTCATTCGCTGCTACATTCGTCTTGCATTTTAAGTTATCTTTCATTTACAACACAAACTACTCTCAATTTGTTACTTTCACTTTTAGTTAGGGTTCTTTCAAAACTAGTAATTTATAGAGGTCCAATCGGTCCCTGTGGTTCGACACCCTTACTTGTACCATTATACTAACCATATATTGGCACTTGGAAGGAACACAACAAAATTTTGGCGCCGTTGCGGGACTGATTTCAGATTCTCTGTGATTGCTTGTTCTCAAACCCTAATTTCGTTTTATTTTTGTTTTACAGGTAGTATATGTCAGATACACTTGCTGAAATAGGCCAAAGACTTGAACGGTTAAAGAGCAACACTTTTGAGAATTCTGATCAGCTAGTGCCCAGACTAGCCGTATAGAAGAGGACAATAGTTCTTCTAGCCCAACGAGTGTAGATTCTTTCGATAACTCTAACTCTGACGGAGAAGAAGAGATGGCTGGCAATAACGATGACAACCGAGCTTTGGAAGATTATGCTCAACCAGTTATACCAAATTCACCTTCGTGCATCTTGCTGCCTACTGAAGCTAGAAATTATGAACTCAAATCTTCTCATTTTCACATGCTTCCTTCTTTTTATGGTTTACCTAACGAAGATCCATTATCCCATATTAAGGAATTCTACAATGTTGTGAGTGGTTTACCTTTGCAGGGAGTGAGTGAAGCAAATCTTAGGATGAGGGTTTTTCCTTATACATTGAAAGATAGAGCAAAGAATTGGCTAATGACGTTAGCACCTGGTTCGCTCACCACTTGGGATGCCGTAGCTAAGAAGTTTCTGGAGAAGTTTTTCTCAACTCAAAAGACAGCTACGTTGAGAGGGCAAATCTTCAACTTTAAACAAGATGATGGAGAACCTTTCAATGAATGTTGGGAGCGTTTCAAAGGCCTATTGCTCCAATGTCCACATCATGGGTTACCTCTTTACTTACAAATGCAAATTTTTTATGATGGACTAACCCAAACATGTCAATCAACTGTGGATAATGCAGCAGGTGGAGCTTTGAAGAAGAAGAATGCGCAAGAGTCATATAACATTTATGAGATGTTGGGATCTAATGCTCAACACAAAGATACAAGAGGTAAACGAGTTGGAATGTATGAAATGAGTTCTAATAATGATCTTGCTTTGCAGGTGGCTAGTTTGGAAAAGAAGCTCGATTCTGTGCTCAATATGGCGCCTAAGATAGCTGAGGTGTGTGCCATTTGCAACATACCAGGTCATCCTACTTATCAATGCTCAGCTAGTGAGGCTTATCCCGAATTCGTTCAAGAGCAAGTGAATCTCATGAATTCTTACAATCAGAGGCCGAGGAATGACCCATTCTCTAATACATATAACCCTGGTTGGAGAGATCATCCCAATCTCTCATGGAAGAATAACAATCAATTTCAAAATTTCCAACCAAAGCCTGCCACTACGCTTGAAGATACTGTCAAAATGCTAGCTCAGAACACCGTTCAATTCCAGCAAACTACCAATAGTACTCTCCAACAACATTCAGCTGCTCTAACCAAAATGGAGACACAATTAGGTCAGATTGCTGATGCTTTGAGTCAAAGAGAACCCGGGAAATTTCCAAGCCAACCGGTGATACTTCAAAGGAACCAAGAGCAGGCCAAAGCGGTCATAACACTTAGAAGTGGTAAGGTTATTGATAATAGAGTTGGCAATGAAGTTACTAATGAATCTGATCATGTGAATGCAGGCCCCACTCAAGAAGAGCATGAGAAACCGAATGAAGATCCAAGCAATGCCACTTCTTCGTATGAAGCTCCAAATTTTCACAAGGCTGAAAAACCTTACACTCCTCCAATCCCATTTCCTGGAAGACTTGCCAAAAGCAAGCAGGAGAAGTCATTTAAAGAAATTTTTGATATTTTAAGTAAAGTGAATGTTAATTTACCTTTGCTTGATGTCATTAGGAATATGCCAGCATATGGGAAATTTTTCAAGGAGCTAAACACTTATAAGAGGAAGTATGGACCTAATGAAAAGGTGATGGTGTCTGAAAATGTGAGTGCTGTGCTTCAAAGAAAGCTCCCACCAAAACTCAAGGATCCGGGCAGTTTTTCTATCAATATCACCATTGGAGACACGCTAGTTGAAAAGGCTATGCTTGACTTGGGGGCGAGCATCAATTTAATGCCCTATTCAGTGTACCTTCAATTAGGTTTGGGGGGTTTGAAGGCAACAACTATTTCATTGCAACTTGCCGATCGATCAGTGAAATATCCAAGAGGTATAGTGGAAGATATCTTAGTTCAAGTTGACAAACTAATTTTGCCTGCTGATTTTGTAGTGTTGGACATGGAAGAGGCTCCTATACATGATCGTGAGTTACCTATTTTGCTTGGGAGACCCTTTATGGCCACGGCAAAGACTATCATAGATGTGCAAAATGGTCTCCTCACCATGAGTGTGCTAGAGAAACTGTACAATTCAAAGTGTTTGAATCTCTTTCTCACCCTTCTAGTTCACTTGATTGTTGTTCGATTGATGTGCTTGATTCACTTGTTTTCTCTAAGTTTTTGCTGGCACAATCCAATGATCCATTACAATATGTTTTGAGTCAATCTCAAGATGACTTTGATGAAGAAGTGCTCATGGAGATGGTGGCAGCCTTGGAAGCATTAAAACCATATCCCTCCACTTTTTCACCTCTTATAGAGCCATTAGGACCATCTGCCACACATCTGACCCCATCTATTGTTAAACCTCCAAAACTTGAGCTTAAACCACTTCCATCACATCTAAAATATGCTTACCTAGCTGAGTTTGAAACTCTCCCAGTTATCATAGCATCTGACCTCACCCCTTTGGAAGAAGAGAAGCTAATTAGGGTGCTAAAAGAGTTCAAATCAGCCATTGGTTGGTCTATTGCAGATATCAAGGGAATAAGCCCTACCATGTGCATGCATCGTATTTTATTGGAGGAGGGAGCGAAACCAACTCGTGAACCACAAAGAAGGCTCAATCCACACATGAAGGAAGTAGTGAGAGCTGAAGTGTTGAAGTTGCTAGATGTGGGTATCATATACCCGATTTCAGATAGCAAATGGGTCAGCGCTGTTCACGTAGTGCCTAAGAGGATTGGAATCACAGTGGTAAAAAATGAGCATAAAGTGCTTGTTCAAATGAGACCTGCAGCTAGTTGGCGTGTTTGCACCGATTACAGGAAGTTGAATTCGTACACTAGAAAAGATTATTTTCCTATGCCTTTTATTGATCAAATGCTTGAGCGATTAGCTGGTCACTCATATTATTGTTTTCTTGATGGATATTCAGGTTATAATCAAATTGCGATTGCTCCAGAAGATCAAGAGAAGACTACATTCACCTGTCCTTTTGGCACTTTTGCATATAGGAGGATGCCGTTTGGCCTTTGCAATGCCCCAGCAACATTCCAACGATGTATGCTGGCAATCTTTTCAGATATGATTGAGAGATTTATTGAGGTATTCATGGACGATTTTTCAGTTTTCGGTTCTTCTTTTGATACTTGTCTTAACCATCTCTCTCTAGTGCTTCAAAGATGTCAGGAAACAAATTTGATTCTCAATTGGGAAAAGTGTCAATTTATGGTGAAACAAGGTGTTGTGTTGGGACATGTAATATCCAGCAAGGGTATTGAAGTTGACAAAGCAAAAATTGACATCATCTCAAATATGGCAGCCCCTACTTCAGTGAAGGGAGTGAGAAGCTTTCTAGGACATGCTGGTTTTTATCGTCGTTTCATTAAGGATTTTTCCAAGATCACTCATCCATTGTGCAATCTTTTGGCCAAAGATGTTGTATTTCACTTTGATAAAGATTGTATGAATGCATTTAATACCTTGAAACGTGAACTAACCTCTGCTCCTATCATTATGGCCCCAGATTGGTCTTTGCCTTTTGAGCTAATGTGTGACGCCTCTGACTATGCTATTGGTGCTGTTTTAGGTCAAAGAGTAAATAAGCTGCCACACGTAATCTACTATGCAAGTCGGACATTAAACGATGCTCAACTCAATTACTCTACAACTGAGAAGGAGTTGCTTGCTGTTGTTTTCGCTTTAGAGAAATTTCGTTCATATCTTGTTGGCTCTAAAGTTATTGTTTACTCTGATCATGCAGCTCTTAGGTTTTTGTTGACCAAGAAAGATGCTAAACCACGTTTGATAAGATGGATACTCTTGTTACAAGAGTTTGACCTAGAAATTCGAGACAAGAAAGGGAGTGAAAATGTTGTTGCTGATCACTTGTCGCGCCTTGTTGATGAAAACCATGGAGTTGGACAAATTTTGCCTCTCAACGAATCATTCCGGATGAAAAACTCTTTGTCATCCAAGATAAAGAGCCATGGTATGCTGATTTTGTCAATTATCTTGCTTCTAGTGTAATTAGAGATGATTTGACTTTTCAGGAGAGAAAGAAGTTCTTTTCAATGGTGAAACACTACATGTGGGATGAGCCCTATTTGTTCAAGTATTGCCCTGACCAAATCATTCGAAGATGTGTTCCAGAGAGTGAGCAGCAAAGCATACTAACATTCAGTCATGCATTGGCATGCGGAGGTCATTTCAGTGCCAAAAAGACAGCTTTAAAGGTTTTACAATCTGGTTTCTTTTGGCCTACATTGTTTAAAGATGCTTTTGATTTTTGCTCTAAGTGTGATAGGTGTCAGAAAATGGGGAGCATCAGTCGCAGGAATGAAATGCCATTAAACAACATTTTAGTGGTAGAGCTGTTCGATGTATGGGGAATTGACTTCATGGGACCATTCCCATCTTCTTTTGGATACATATACATACTAGTGGCAGTAGATTATGTATCAAAATGGGTTGAGGCAACAGCTACAAGAACTAATGATCACAAAGTTGTTTTGAATTTTCTCAAAGATATGATTTTCACTAGGTTTGGAACTCCGAGAGCTATCATTAGCGATGGTGGCAGTCACTTCTGCAACAAACCTTTTGAGGCATTGATGAAGAAGTACAACATCACACATAAAGTGGCAACTCCATACCATCCTCAAACCTCTGGACAAGTGGAAATCAGCAATAGAGAAATAAAGAACATCTTGATGAAAACCGTCAGCCCTACAAGGAAGGATTGGTCACTAAGGTTGAATGATGCACTTTGGGCGTATCGACAGCGTACAAGACCCCAATTGGAATGAGCCCTTATCGACTGGTGTTTGGAAAGGCATGTCATTTGCCAATGGAGCTTGAGCACCGTGCATATTGGGCCATAAAGAAGTTCAATTTTGATCTCAAAGAAGCTGGTACAGTGAGGAAGCTCCAACTCAATGAGTTGGAAGAGCTCAGAAATGAATCATATGAGAATGCAAGGATCTACAAAGAACGAACCAAGCTCTACCATGACAAAGCAATTCTTAGGAAGGAGTTTCAACCAGGTATGAAAGTACTTTGTATGACTCACGTTTGCGACTTTTCCGTAAATTGAAGTCTAGATGGGTTGGACCATTCAAAGTGCTTCAAGTATTTCCCCATGGAGCTATGGAGATAGAAAACATCAAGAATGGGACCCGTTTTAAGGTCAATGGACAGCGTTTGAAGCCTTATTTGGAGAATGTTTCACAGGAGCAGGTTTATGTAGTTATGGATTCTCTCGAGTTCATGACAACTTAGACACACTACCATGTCTTGCCTAGACATTAAATAAAGCGCTTGCTAGGAGGCAACCTAGTGGGTTTGTGTTCTTTCCTTTATTTGTGTTAGTTTTAGTTTTTATTTTATTTCATTCCATGCACACTGCCAATTTGCATTGCATCCATTCCATTCTTTTTTTTTTTAAGCATCGAGGACAATGCTTAGTTTAGGTTTGGGGGTGTGGGATTTTCGTTTGTTTCTAGTTCTGGTTAAAGTTTGCTTTTGCTTACTAATGTGAATGTATATGAGGTCTATGGTTTACAATGAGGACTACTGTGTTGTCATGAAAAAGTTCGTATCATTATTTTTTTTTTTTTTCAAAGCTGTTACTCTTGGAATCATGGTGGTTAAAGTATCATGCTCAAATTCTGGAAGAAGAATTGTGGAGACTACCCTAGAGAGTGATTTTGAGCCTTATTTACTTCTTTGAGAGGGTTTAAAGTGTTTGTACTCCTATCTTTTTGCTTCAACTTCATTTCAAATGATCTCATTATTTTTGTTTGATTGAACGCTAAGAATTGTTCTCTTTCGCAGATACCATGTGTTTGGTAACACTCATGAATGAACTCATTGAGATGATGTTAGGCTATGCATGTCTTAACCACCAAAAGGCCTAATTTCTTACCTTTATGTGTGTGTCATTACCCCATTTTGAAGCCAATCATGTTTAGCCATTTTCTTTTCTCACATTTTTTCCCCCATATCCTTTTATCTCAATATGAGATATTTAGCCCATTACAGCTATACCCTATAGTTTGGGGAATACCAAAGTGATGAAGACAAAGATAATTCGAGCTCTACATAAAGAATGTGGTGTGTACCGAGGTATGTGTGCTGGAATTGTAGAAAAATGAAAGAAAACAGAAACAAAGTTTTAGAAAAGAAAAGAAAAAAAATCAAAGAGGATGTAATTTCTAAATCCTTCCATTATCGCACGAATCCTGGATGCCACGAACAAACAACAAAGATCAATTCAAGAGGAGAGCTTGCTGCTTTCACAAGGAAGACACTTTGGTATGTCCCAAGCTTTAGTATTTCCTATCCTTTCTTTCATAGCCCCTGACCTAAGCCTTAACATTACAAACCTTGTGAAAGACCTAGCTGATCTTTGAGGATGTATTCATGAGTGATGCTAAGTATGTGTGCTATCCATATTCTTAGTGTTTGATTCCCTTCATGAGATCTGTCCAGAAATTGTGCTTTTATTTCATATTTCATATGTGAGGATTTTGATTTCCTTTTACATAACTTCACTCACATATGTTTGAGGAGAGACCGTGCCTTAGGATCTGAGTGAAAATTTGAGTGATATCTGTGAGGACTAGAGTTGAGGCGATTTCTATCTTTGGCATTTGAGTATGGTATCTTTGAAGTCATGGGACATAGAGTAAATATATTTTTATTTAATTTTTTTACACTTTATGATATGATTCTTTCAAGTGGCAGACTAGTGGTTTGAATGTATGACTAAGCTTTCATTGGTTCTTATTAGTTTGCTATAAGTATGCTTTAACCAATTTGCTTGCAAGTATACAGATGTTTGTGGGTGTCATCATCTGAAACCCTCAGAGACACAACTCCTCCTACTAGGGACACCTAGGGGTTTAAAGGCTTGTTGCACATGCTCAGTGCAATCGCTTAGCCATGTAAAGTGGTCTAGTTAGATTTTAGTGTCTTGTGTGTTTTCAGTTTCAGTTTTGCTCGAGGACTAGCAAAAATCAGGTTTGGGGGTAAATAACTCATATATTTATACATTTATACCATCCATTTCTAGTCTATTTGTGATGTTTTTGAGTTAAACATGTTGCGTTTTACCCTATTTTGTGTTAGTATGCAGTTGCACCTACTTTAGGATCAAGTTGAAGGCAAAAGAAATCAAAACATGTCATTTTTGGAGCTGGCCACTATTCAAACGTGGAAAGAAATTTCGTGACCTGTTTTGAAGTCCAAATAAAGATCCAAAGTGAACCTGGCTTGTTTAAAGACTAAGAGCGGAATGGGAAAGTAATGGGGATTTCTAGCCTGATTTGGAGGTGCCAAATAAGGCAAAAACGTGCAAAATAAAGGCTGATTTATTAGGATCTCTTTGGAATATCTGAGCCTCTTTTACCCCATAAAAACTTGCCTTTTAGCCACTTTCACAGACCCTTATTTATTTTGGACGAATTTCACAACCCTAGACATCCTTCTTTTTGTTATTCTCCCCTTTCACACACACTTAAACCCTAGCCGCCCATATATTTCCACCATCAAGACTCATTGCAGGAGGCTGTTCTTGGAGAAGTTCAACATCAGAATTGGTTCAAGGGTTTCCTCTCATGAATTTATTTTCACTCATGTTGTTTATTTTCGTTTTAATCTTTGTGAACATGATGTGTAACTAAATTCATAGCTAGGGATTTCGATGTAGCCTTGCAACATTGATCCATGTTTCTAAGTTAAAGTATTCGCCATCAATCTGTTTCTTGTTTCATTCATCAATCTATTGTTAAATTTGTTTGTCAATTTTAATGTCCTGATCACCATTAGGGTTGCCTACAGATTATCTAGTCAAGGTTATTGTAAACATCATGCTTAATCTTGGTAGACATGTGAATGAATGAAGAGAATGCTATGCAAACATCCTGCCATGTGTTTTTTTCGTTCTTTAACGTTTTCTTGCATGGTAATGACTCTTAACTTGGAACCAAAGTTGAACATCCCAATTAGGTTGCATATTAGGAGAATTTGATCAAAACCACACATCATATGGCTGATCATATATATGTAAAACGAACTCTGGAAACAGGTTGGTAGTTGAATACGGTTTAATTTTATAAACATGGAATTGGTTTTGCAATGGTGAATTCGAAATCCCTGGTCTCATCCCTATTCTTCTTACATCAATATCTCATTCGCTGCTACATTCGTCTTGCATTTTAAGTTATCTTTCATTTACAACACAAACTACTCTCAATTTGTTACTTTCACTTTTAGTTAGGGTTCTTTCAAAACTAGTAATTTATAGAGGTCCAATCGGTCCCTGTGGTTCGACACCCTTACTTGTACCATTATACTAACCATATATTGACACTTGGAAGGAACATAACAATCGGATTGAGTCCAAAACTTGGGGAACATCATAACATGGTGGGAGGAGTCATTTGGTTGGTTTTTGAGTGAAATCCAAACTCTATAACGATGGAATACACACTACTACACAAAGTGACAAAACGCCAGTAAAAAGACGGTCTAAGGAAAACTGTCGTTATTTTTTAAAAGACGACGGTTCTATAAAACCACCGTGTAATAACACCTTAGACTCCTAAATAATGGAGATTCAAATGGCTGTTCCTAAAACACGACGTACGTAATTAAAAAACCGACGTCTTATTGAAATAGGATTTCCGAGTAGTAAAATCAAAGCCAACAAAGAACGGCAGAAGTTATGAATCGACCGACGTAGAAAGGAAAGACGACGATTTCAAAAAAGGCCGCCGTTTTTACCAGAAATTAACACGGCCAAGTTTTTGTATAAAGCGCCGTATAATTACAAATATCCACTACGGTAAAATACAAAATATCGCCGTATTAAATTAATGTACAACTACGGCAAAGATAAATATAACGACGTCTTTCTCGTATAGTTCTACGATGGTATCTTTAAATCTCATCACGCTGGGGTTTTCATTTAACGACGATATAAAATTTAACGTCGTATTTATTCACTTTATACGTCATACATTATATTTAAACCGTCGTCTTAATAAGAATTTTTTTTAACAATTTATTTCTTGGATTTTGTTATCCTACGCCAATAGATCTACTTAATGACAAGAATTGAAATAACCACGACGGTTTATATAGAAAACAGATTTTTCTGAGATGCCTTCATTAATTCCCAATCAACTTCTCATGTGACTAGTTGAAATTGTTGACTTATCAAAGTCAGATAGTCACGTGGGTTTCTTTGTGATCCAAGGCTGAGTGCGTTAATTTTGCCCAAAGTGGTATTTTGACCATTTTATGTCTTGGCGGTAGAGACTATGCGTTTTGATAAAACTGCTTTTGGGTTTCTTCATTTTTGGGTTGTTCTCTATCTTCATTTAATGATGCCAAGCCTAATTTTGAGTTTTGGGACAGTGGTCTGAGCAATTCTGCATGTACCGGGCTTCCTCTAATTTTTTGAGTCTTTTGGTAAAATCTGAGCTTGGGCTTAGGCTTTCTTGACTTTGGGCCCTCGATTAATTTAGTCCAAAGCACTTGGGTCCGATTTCGTCTTTTCTGCATCGCCTCCATTGCTTTGGGCGTCTTGATTTTACCCTAATTATGAGGAGAATGTTGGTGGTATCAAAAAATTTGACATGGGCTTTTGATTTTGGATTATTGTGCCAAATTAGGTAACAATGCCCTATAAGTCCTAGATCGTTTTGGAGCAGTTCCAGACTTAAGGACTTAACGAGGAAATCAATGTTTAAAACTATACAATACACCAACCACTCCATTTGTAAGCGAACTCCGTCTGAACTTGATTTGTCCGATTTGATGCTGTCGATATTGGATTGAGTCCAAAACTTGGGAACATCATAATATGGTGGGAGGAGTCATTTGGTTCGTTTTGAGTGAAATCCAATCACTAGAAGTATGGAATACACCCACGACTCAATTTCAGAAAACTGCGTATGAACCTGATTTGTTAGATTTCATGTACTAATCCATATCATATTGAGTCCAAAACTTGGGGAACACTATAACATGGTGGGAGGAGTCATTTGGTCGGTTTTGAGTGAAATCCAATCTCTAGAACTATGGAATACACCCACCACTCCATTTTCAGAGCAATGCGTCTGAATCAACGTGAATTATGCGATTTCTTGGACAATCGAAATCGGATTGAGTCCAAAACTTGGGAACATCGTAATATGGTGGGAGGAATCATTTGGGTGGTTTTGAGTGAAATCCAATAGTTAAAACTATACAATGCGATCACTCCACTTCGACGAACTCCGCTGAATACTGTTTATCCAATTTCATGGACCAATGGATATCGGATTCATCCAGCTTTAAGGAACATCATACTATGGTGGGAGGAGTCATTTGGTGGTTTTTGAGTGAAATCAATTTCTAAATTATACAATACACCAACCACTCCTTTGAGCAGAACTCCATGCACAAGTTGATGTTCGATTTGAGGACCAATCGATGTCCGGTTCAGTCAAAACTTGGGGAACATCATAATATGGTGGGAAGAGTCATGTGGCTGGTATTGAGTGAAATCCAATCTCAAGAACTATGGAATACACCCACCACTCCATTTGAGAATGAGCTGCGTACGAACTTGAATTGTATCGATTTCTTGTACCGATCCAAAAATCGGATTGAGTCCAAAACTTGGGGAACATCGTAATATGGTGGGAGGAATCATTTGGATGGTTTTGAGTGAAATCCAATGGCAAAACTATACAATACACCGATCCTCCACTTCGAGCAACTGAACTCCTTACCCAATTTGATTGTCAATTATGGACCAACGGATATCGATCATGTCAAAACTTTGGAAACATCATACTATGGTGGGAGGAGTCATTTGGTGGTTTTGAGTGAAATCCAATTTTAAAACTATACAATCCACCAACCACTCACCTTTTCAGAGCGAACTCGTGCATCCTAAAGCTGAGGCATTCGATTTCATGGACCAATCGAATATCGAATTCAGTCCAAAACTTGAGGAACATCATAATATGGTGGGAAGAGTCATGTGGCTGTCATTGAGTGAAATCCAATCTCTAGAACTATGGAATACACGGCCTCCATTTGAGCAATTGCGTGCACGAACACAGTTGTCCGATTTCATGGACCAATCTATATCAGATTAAGTCCAGAACTTGGGCAACATCATAATGTGGTAGGAGGAGTCATTTGGTGGTTTTTGAGGGAAATCCATTGTCTAAAACTATGCAATACACCAACCACTCCATTTGAACGAACCCGCACAAACCTGATTTGTCCGATTTGATGCACCAATAGATATCGGATTGAGTCCAAAACTTAGGGAACATCGTAATATGGTGGGAGCCATTTGGTTGGTTTTGAGAAAATTCAATGGCTAAAATATAATACACCAACCACTCCATTTTAGAACAAACTCACAGACGAACTCGATGTGTTATATTTGATGACCAATCGATATTGATTGAGCCCAAACTTAGGAACATCATAACATGGTGGGAGGAGTCATTTGTTGGTTTTGAGTGAACTAATGGTTAAAACTATGCAATACAACCACCTATTTCGAACTAACTCGAGATACTTAACATGATTTGTCAAATTTCTTGGACCAATCCATATCGATTCAGTCCAAAACTTAGGGAACATCATATATAATATGGTGGAGGAGTCATTTGTGGTTTTAGGGGAACCAATGTCTAAAAATAGTGCAATACACCAAACGACCCATTTCTTAACGAATTCATAATGGAGCTGGTGTCTGATTTACGGACCAATCAATATCGGATTCACCCAAAACTTGGGGAATGATAACATGGTGGAAGAGTCATGTGGTTGATATTGAGGAAATCCAATCTTAAAACTATGGAATACACTCAAAGACTCCATCGTAATGATCTGCATACAACCTGATAAGTGTTCGATTTCATTGACCAATCGACATCGGATTGAGTCCAAAACTTGAGGAACACCATAATATGGTGGGAGGAGTCATTTGGTTAGTTTTGAGTGAAATCCAATCTCTGGAACTATGGAATACACCCACCACTCCATTTTAGAACGAATTGCGTATGAACCAGAAGTGTTCTATTTGATGGACCAATCGATATCGGATTGAGTCCAAAACTTGGGGAACATCATAATATGGTGGGAGGAGTCGTTTGGTGGGTTCTGAGTGAAATCTAATGGCTAAAACTATGCAATACACCAACCACTCCATTTATGAAGGAACTCCGTACGAACCTGAATTGTCCGATTTCATGGACCAATCGATATCGGATAAAGTCCAAAACTTGGGGAACATCAGCACAGGTGGGAGGAGCCATTTGGTGGTTTTGAGGGAAACCAACGTCTCAAACTATGCACCAAATCACTTCATTCGCAACGAACCTCGCATTGGAGCTAAATTGTCCGATTCATGGACCAATCGAGCATCGGATTGAGTCCAAAATCCTGGAGAACATCAATGAATGGTGGGGAAGTGACTCGGAGGGTTTTGTGGGAATCCAATGGCTAAACTATGCAATACACCAACCACACAATCTCGTGAACAAAACCTGCACGAATGGGATTTGTCCGATTTCATGGACCAATCGTATATCGGATTGAGTCCAAAACTTCGGGAACATCATAATGTGGTGGAGGAGCTCATTTGGTGGGTTTCGGAATCCAATGGCTAAAACTATGCATACACCAACCACTCCATTTCGAACGAACCCTCGTGACGGTCTGAATTTTTCGATTTGCATGAACAATCGAGATATCGGATTGAGTCCAAAAACTTGGGGAACATCGCAACATGGTGGGAGAGGTATTTGTTTAATTGAGCTGAAACCAACTCGTGACGATGGAATACACCCACCACTCCATTTTAGAACGAATTATGATGAACTCAAGTGTCTATCGATTGACAATCGCATCGGATTGAGTCCAAAACTTGGGAACACCATAATATGTGGGAGGAGTCATCTGAAGGCGTTTTGAGCATAAATCCTATGGCGCAAATTACGGAATACACCAAATTCACTCACTTAAGAACTAATTCGCATCAACCCGAATTGTTTGATTTCATGGACCGATCGATATCGATTGAGCAAAACATGGGAACATCATAATATGGTGGGAGGAGCTCATTTGGTGGGTTTCATGAAATCCAATGCTAAAACTATAATACACCAACCACTCATTTCGAATGAACTCCAGATATCCTGAATCTTTCCGATTTTTGGGCCACCAATATCGGATTGAGTCCAAAATTGGGGAACATCATAACATGGTGGGAGGAGGCATTTGATTAATTTTATGAAATCCAATTCTGTGACGATGGAATACACTTCACCACTCCATTTTAGAGCCACCATGTGATGAACCCGAAGTGTTCGATTTGATGGACCAATCGACATCGATTTTGGATTGCAAAACTTGGGGAATACTGTAATATAGAGAGTTATTTGGTTATTTTATAATCAAATGGTTGTGAAATATGGAATACACCTACCATCAATTTAGAACGAACCCATACCTAACCGTAATTGTCGATTTTCGGGACCAATCGATATGGATTGAGTCCAAAACTTGGGAACATCGTAATATGATGGGAGGAGTCATTTGGTTGGTTTTGAGGAAATCCAATCTCTAGAAGTAAGGAATAATAATCGCACCACCCATTTTAGAACGAATTATACGGAACGTGAATAGTCCGATTTCTTGGATTAATCAAATCGGATTGAGTCCGACTAACTTGGGGTTTGATAGTAGGCGATGGAGGAATCATTTGGAGGGTTTTGTAAGGAATCCAATGGCTAAAATCTATGCAATAGACCGACCACCCACTTCAGAACGAACTCGATAAACTGATTGGTTCGATTTCATGGACTAATCAATATCGGATTCTGGTCCAAAACTTTTGGGAACATCATCTATGGTGGAGGAGTCATGACCAATCGAGAATGGACTGTCGAAAACTTGGGGAACATATATTATGGTGGGAAGAGCTGTAATGCATTGAGTGAAATCCACCTTAAAACATATGGAATACACCCACCACCCATTTCAGAACGAACTGCGACGAACTCCTGGTGTTCGATTTCATTCACCAATCCATATCAATTGAGTCCAAAACTTGGGAACATCATATAATGTGGTGGGAGGACCTCATTTGTTAGTTTTGAGGAAATCCAACTATAGAACAAATGGAATATACCTCACCATCGTGATTTAGAATGAATTACGATAACCAAGTGTTCTATTTGATGACCAATCGACATCGGATTGAATCTAAAAAACTTGGGGGAACTCATAATATGGTGGGAGAGTCATTGGGTTTTGAGGAATTCAATGTAATAAAGCTATAATACACCAACCACTCCATTCTGTAAGGAACCCGCATTTAACCTGAATGTCTCGATTTTCAGGGACCAATCGAGCAATGGATTGAGTCCAAAACTTGTGGTCACCCATAACATGGTGGAAGGAGTCAGTTGGTGGGGCTGAGGAACCAATGTCTAAAACTATGCAAATACAATGACTACTAGCATTTCTAGAACGACTGTATGAAGCCAATCTGTCCGATTTCATGAATCCAATTGATATCGATTGCATCCAAAACTTTGGGAAACATCAAATATGGTGGGAGGAGTCATTTGGAGGGTTTTGAGTGAAATCCAAGGGCCAAACTATGCAACAAGCACCAACCACATAATTTCAGAACGAACCTCAGATGAACCCCACGGTCCGATCATGACCAATTGACATCGATTGAGTCCAAAACTTGGGAAGATCATAATATGGTGGAGGAGTCATTTGCTGGTCTGCATGAAACTAATGCATAAAAATATGCACACAACAACTAATTTATTTTAGAACCTCAGATTAACCTAATTGTCCGATTTGATGGACCAATCGATATCGTGGATTGAGTCCAAATCTTGGGGAACATCAATATGGTGGAAGGAGTTTTTGGTTTTTGAATGAAATCCAACTGTAGTATTCCCACCTACCCATTTCATGCTAACGAACCATCGTCGATTTGGACCAATCATCGGATTTTTCGATTTCATGGACCAATTGATATCGGGATTGTCCGCATGCAGTTAAAACGACTATCAAATACAAGTGGAGGAGTCTATTAGGTGGTTTTTGAGGAAATCTAACCATCTAAACTGCAGCAATACACCACAACCACTCCATCACCAGAACGAACTCGCATTTGAGCTCGAATTGTCCGATTTTTGGCGTGGAACAACCGGAGCAGGGGATTGAGTCCAAAACTTGGGAACATCATAACATGGTGGAGAATCATTTGGTTGGTTTTGAGGAACAGATCTCTATAAATAATGGAACACAATTACACTACACTCCATTTCATAATTAATGATCACTCCCGATCGGTCCGATTTCAGGACCAATCGATATCGGATTGAGTCCAAAACTGGGGAACATCATACATGGTGAGGAGTCATTGGTGGTTTTGAGGTAATCCAATGTCATAAAATTCATTTAATGCAAACTGAACCATTCCATTTCGAATCAACTATTGTAAGAGGAGCTGACTGTCCGATTTTCATGGACCAATCGACAATCGGATTGAGTCCAAAACTTGGGGAACATCTAATATGGTGGGAGAGTCATTTGAAACTGATAAACGTCACCTAAACCGTGTGTAATGACTCCAAATCTACCTATTTTTAACGAATTGCATTTAACTCCGATTTGTCCGACATGCATACTAATCGATAAATATCGGATGGCCTAAATTTGGGGAAATATCATACATAGGATCAGTCATTGCTATTTTGAGAAATTCAATTCCTGTATATGGAATACACCTAAAATACTCATTTGTAACGAATCATGAACACCTTTGTTCGATTTATGGACCAATCGATATTTATTGTTCAAACTTGGGGAATATCTATAATATGGTAGGAGTTATTGGTGGGTTTTGAGGAATCCAATTTAGAATTATGGGAACTAAAGACCCATTTCAGAACGAATCACAGATCAAACGTGAATTGTCCGATGATTGGTTGACTAATCGAATCGATTGAGTCCGGAACTTGGGGAACA